>NC_092046.1:77179220-77388748 GCF_003086295.3 Arachis hypogaea | reverse complement strand
AAAAACGCATAAAAAACCTAAAAAAACCTAGAAATTCTAAAAAAACTAGAAACCCTAAAAAAACTTGAAAACCCTAACAAAAAAACACTAAAAACCATAAAAAATCCTAAAAACCCTAGGAAACCCTAAAAAACCCTAAGAACCCTAGAAAACCCTAGGAGAATTCTAAAAAAATTCCTAGAAAACCCAGAAATCCCTAAAAACCCTAGAAAATGCTAAAAATCCCAGAGATGCTAAAAAATCTTAGAAACCTAAAAACTCTAAGAACTCTAGAAAACCCAAAAAATCCTAGAAAACCGTAAAAAACCTAGAAAACCCAAAAAAAAAAAACCCTAGAAAACCCTAAACACTTTAGAAAACCTAAAAACGTAAAAAACCATAAGAAATCCTAAATATCCTAAAACACTAAAAACCCAAGAAAACCCTAAAAAACTAAAAACCCCCTAGAAAACCCTAAAAAATCCTAAAAACATTAGAAAACCCTAAAAACCCAAAAAACACTAAAAAACTTTTTTATGCTTTTTTAGCGTTTTCAAGGTTTTTAGTGTTTCTAGGGTTTTTAGGGGTTTTTTAGGAGTTTTAGGATTCTCTAGGGGCTTTAGTGTTTTTTAGGGTTTTGTAGGGTTTGTTAGAATTTTCTAGTGTTTTGTAGGGTTTTTTAGCATTTTTTAGGGTTTTCTGGGTTTTTTGAGTTTTTTAGGGTTTTGTAGGATTTTTTAGTTTTTTTAGGTTTCCTATATTCTATGGCTTTTTAGTGTTTTCTAAGGTTTTCTGGAGTTTTTACGGTTTTCTAGGATTTTTCGGGGTTTTCTAGGATTTCCAACGGTTTTTAGGATTTTTTTTGGTTTCTAGGGTTTTCTATAGTTTTTAGGGTTTTCTTGGTTTTAGTATTTTTTAGGGTTTTCTTGGTTTTTAGGATTTTCTAGGGTTTTTAGGGTTTTCTAGGGTTTTTAGGATTTTTCTAAGGTTTTCTAGTGTTTTTTTATCTTTTTAGGGTTTTTTTTAGAGTTTTCTAAGGTTTTTTCGTGTTTTTAAGGTTTTAAGAGTTTTTTAGGGTTTTCTAGGGGTTTTTAGTGTTTTTTAAGGTTTAAAGGGTTTTCTAGGGTTTTTTAGGGTTTTTTGGTTTTTGGGGTTTTTCAGGTTTTTTAGGATTTTTTAGGGTTTTCTAGGATTTTTAGGTTTTTAGGGTGTTTCTTAGGGTTTTTTACGGTTTTCTAGAGTTTTTTACGGTTTCTAGGATTTTTTGGGATTTTCTAGAGTTTTTGGAGTTTTAGGGTTTTCTGGGTTTTTAGGATTTTCTAGGGCTTTTTAGGGTTTTTAATTTTATTTAGGATTTTTAAAGATTTTTAGGGTTTTTTAGGGATTTTAGGATTTTTTAGGGTTTTCTATCGTTGTTGGGTTTTTTAAGGTTTTCTATGTTGTTAGGTTTTTTAGGGTTTCTAGAGATTTTTAGGGTTTTTAGGGTTTTCTAGGGATTTTAGGATTTTTTAGGGTTTTATAGGATTTTTTAGGTTTTTTAGGTTTCCTATTATTCTTAGAATTTTTTTAGAGTTTTCTAAGGTTTTTTGGAGTTTTTACGGTTTTCTAGGGTTTTTCAGGGTTTTCTATAGTTTTAAGAGTGTTTTAGGGTTTTCTAGGGGGTTTTTAGGATTTTTTAGGGTTTTCTAGGGTTTTCTATGGTTTTAGGGTTTTCTTGAGTTTTTAGTGTTTTTTAGGGTTTTCTATGGTTTTTAGGTTTTTCAAGGGTTTTTTAGTGTTTTTAGGGTTTTTTAGAATTTTCTAGGTTTTTAGTGTTTTTAGAGTTTTCTAGGGATTATAGTGTTTTTTAGGGTTTTCTAGGGTTTTTGGTGTTTTTAAGGTTTTAAGGGTTTTTTAGGATTTTCTAGGGGTTTTTAGTTTTTTTAAGTTTTAAGGGTTTTCTAGGGTTTTTTAGGGTTATTTGGATTTTTTAGGGTTTTTAGGGTGTTCTATGATTTTTAGGATTTTTAGGTTTTCTAGGGTTTTTTAAGGTTTTCTAGGGTTTTTGGGGTTTTCTAGGGTTTTCTAGAGTTTTTGGAGTTTTTTAGAGATTTCTAGGATTTTTTAGGATTTTCTAGGACTTTTTAGGGATTTTTAGGGTTTTTTAATTTTTCTAGGATTTTTTAAGATTTTAAGGGTTTTTTTGGGATTTTAGGGTTTTTTTTTTCTTTTGTTTTCTATCGTTGTTAGGGTTTTTTTTAGGGTTTCTAGAGATTTTTAGGGTTTTTTAGGTTTCAAAGATTTTCTAGAATTTTTAGCGTTTTTAACCCAAAACACTAGAAAACACTATAAAACCCTAGAAACTTGAAAAAACCTAAAAAAACCCTAGAAATTCCTAAAAAACCTAGAAACCCTAAAAACCCTTGAAAACCCTAACAAACCCTAGAGAATCTTAAATAATCCAAGAAAACCCTAAATACCCTGGAAAACCCTAGAAAACGCTAAAATCCTAGAAAACCCTAAAAAACTCTAAAAAACACTAAAAACCATAAAAAATCCTAAAAACCCTAGGAAACCCTAAGAGACCCTAGAACCCTAGAAAACCCTAAGAATTCTAAAAAAATCCTAGAAAACCCAGAAATCCCTAAAAATCCTAGAAAATGCTAAAAATCCCAGAGAATGCTAAAAAATCCTAGAAAACCCTAAAAAACTCTAAGAACTCTAGAAAACCCTAGAAAACTCCAAAAAATCCTAGAAAACCGGTAAAAACCCTAGAAAACCCTAAAAACCCTAAAAAGAAAAAAAACCCTAGAAAACCCTAAAACACTTTAGAAAACCCTAGAAAACCGTAAAAAACCATAAGAAATCCTAAATATCCTAAAAACACTAAAAACCAAGAAAACCCTAAAAAACTAAAAACCCCCTAGAAAACCCTAAAAAATCCTAAAAACCTTAGAAAACCCTAAAAAACCCAAAAAACACTAAAAAACTTTTTTATGATTTTTTAGCGTTTTCAAGGTTTTTAGTGTTTCTAGGGTTTTTAGGGTTTTTTAGGAGTTTTTAGGATTCTCTAGGGGCTTTAGTGTTTTTTAGGGTTTTGTAGGGTTTGTTAGAATTTTCTATTGTTTTGTAGGGTTTTTAGCATTTTTTAGGATTTTCTAGGGTTTTTAGAATTTTTTAGGGTTTTGTAGGATTTTTTAGGTTTTTTAGGGTTTCCTATTGTTCTTAGGATTTTTTAGTGTTTCCTAAGGTTTTCTGGAGTTTTTACGGTTTTCTAGGGTTTTTTGGGGTTTTTTAGAGTTTTAAGAGTGTTTAAGGGTTTTCTACGGTTTTTAGGATTTTTTTAGGGTTTTCTAGGGTTTTCTATGGTTTTTAGGGTTTTCTTGGGTTTTTAGTGTTTTTCAGGGTTTTCTATGATTTTTAGGGTTTTCAAGGGTTTTTTAGTGTTTTTAGTGTTTTTAGGGTTTTTAGAATTTTCTAGGTTTTTAAGTGTTTTTTAGAGTTTTCTAGGGATTATAGTGTTTTTAGGTTTTTTTAGGGTTTTCTAGGGTTTTTGGTGTTTTTAAGGTTTTAAGGGTTTTTAGGATTTTCTAGGGGTTTTTAGTTTTTTAAGGTTTTAAGGGTTTTCTAGGGTTTTTTAGGGTTTTTGGATTTTTAGGATTTTTAGGGTGTTCTATGATTATTAGGATTTTTAGGGTTTTCTAGGGTTTTTTATGGTTTTCTAGGATTTTTTGGGGTTTTCTAGGGTTTTCTAGAGTTTTTGGAGTTTTTTGGGATTGCTAGGTTTTTTAGGATTTTCTAGTACTTTTTAGGGATTTTTAATTTTTCTAGGATTTTTTAAGATTTTAAGGGTTTTTTTGGGATTTTAGGTTTTTTTTTTCTTTTGTTTTCTATCGTTGTTAGGGTTTTTTTTAGGGTTTCTAGAGATTTTAAGGATTTTTTAGGGTTTTCAAAGATTTTCTAAAATTTTTAGCGTTTTTAACCCAAAACACTAGAAAACACTATAAAACCCTACAAAACCCAAGAAAACGCGAAAGAACCTAAAAAAACCTAGAAATTCCTAAAAAACCTAGAAACCCTAAAAAAACCCTTGAAAACCCTAACAAACCCTAGAGAATCTTAAATAATCCAAGAAAACCCTAAATACCCTGGAAAACCCTAGAAAACGCTAAAACCCTAGAAAACCCTAAAAAACTCTAAAAAACACTAAAAACCATAAAAAATCCTAAAAACCCTAGGAAACCCTAAAAGACCCTAAGAACCCTAGAAAACCCTAGAGAATTCTAAAAAAATCCTAGAAAACGCAGAAATCCCTAAAAACCCTAGAAAATGCTAAAAATCCCAGAGAATGCTAAAAAATCCTAGAAAACCCTAAAAAACTCTAAGAACTCTAGAAAATCCTAGAAAACTCCAAAAAACCCTAGAAAACCGTAAAAAACCCTAGAAAACCTAAAAACAAAAAAACTAGAAAACCTAAACACTAGAAAACCCTAGAAAACCGTAAAAAACCATAAGAAATCCTAAATATCCTAAAAACACTAAAAACCCAAGAAAACCCTAAAAAACTAAAAACCCCTAGAAAACCCTAAAAATCCTAAAAACCTTAGAAAACCCTAAAAAACCCAAAAAACACTAAAAAACTTTTTTATGCTTTTTTAGCGTTTTCAAGGTTTTTAGTGTTTCTAGGGTTTTTAGGGTTTTCTAGACTTTTTAAGGTTTTCTAGGGTTTTTAGGGTTTTTTAGGAGTTTTTTGGATTCTCTAGGGGCTTTAGTGTTTTTTAGGGTTTTGTAGGGTTTGTTAGAATTTTCTAGTGTTTTGTAGGGTTTTTAGCATTTTTTAGGATTTTCTAGGATTTTTAGAATTTTTTAGGGTTTTGTAGGATTTTTTAGGTTTTTTAGGGTTTCCTATTATTCTTATGGCTTTTTAGTGTTTCCTAAGGTTTTCTGGAGTTTTTACGGTTTTCTAGGATTTTTCGGGTTTTCTAGGATTTTCTAGAGTTTTAAGAGATTTTTAGGGTTTTCTACGGTTTTTAGGATTTTTTAGGGTTTTCTAGGGTTTTCTATGGTTTTTAGGGTTTTCTTGGGTTTTTAGTATTTTTTAGGGTTTTCTTTGGTTTTTAGGATTTTCTAGGGTTTTTTACGGTTTTCTAGAGTTTTTACGATTTTTCTAAGGTTATCTAGTATTTTTTATGTTTTTTGGGTTTTTTTAAGAGTTTTCTAAGGTTTTTTTAAGGTTTTAAGGGTTTTTTAGGGTTTTCTAGGGGGTTTTTTTTAGGTTTAAAGGGTTTTCTCGGGTTTTTTTTAGAGTTTTTTGGGTTTTTTAGGGTTTTCTAGGTTTTTAGGATTTTTTTAGGGTTTTCTAGGATTTTTAGGTTTTTTAGGGTGTTCAATGATTCTTAGGGTTTTTTACGATTTTCTAGGATTTTTTGGGGTTTTCTAGAGTTTTTGGAGTTTTTAGGGTTTTCTAGGGTTTTTTAGAATTTTCTGGGGTTTTTTAGGATTTTCTAGGGTTTTTTAGGATTTTTTAATTTTACTAGGATTTTTTAAGATTTTTAGGGTTTTTTAGGGATTTTAGGATTTTTTTGGGTTTTCTATCGTTGTTTGGGTTTTTTATGGTTTTCTATCGTTGTTAGGGTTTTTTTTAGGGTTTTTAGGGTTTTTTAGGGTTTTCTAGGGATTTTAGGATTTTTTAGGGTTTTGTAGGATTTGTTAGGTTTTTTAGGGTTTCCGATTATTCTTAGGATTTTTTAGAGTTTTCTAAGGTTTTCTGGAGTTTTTACGGTTTTCTAGGATTTTTCGGGGTTTTCTAGAGTTTTAAGAGTGTTTTAGGGTTTTCTAGGGTTTTCTATGGTTTTTAGGGTTTTCTTGGGTTCTTAGAGTTTTTTAGGGTTTTCTATGGTTTTTAGGGTTTTCAAGGGTTTTTTAGATTTTTTAGTGTTTTCTATGATTTTTAGGGTTTTCAAGGATTTTTTAGTGTTTTTAGGGTTTTTTAGAATTTTCTAGGTTTTTTAGTGTTTTTAGAATTTTCTAGGGATTATGGTGTTTTTTAGGGTTTTTTAATTTTTCTAGGATTCTTTAAGATTTTAAGGGTTTTTTTGTGATTTTAGGGTTTTTTTTTTTCTATTGTTTTCTATCGTTGTTAGGGTTTTTTTTAGGGTTTCTAGAGATTTTTAGGATTTTTTAGGGTTTTCAAAGATTTTCTAGAATTTTTAGCGTTTTTAACCCAAAACACTAGAAAACAGTATAAAACCCTACAAAACGCGAAAAAACCTAAAAAAACCTAGAAATTTCTAAAAAACCTAGAAACCCTAAAAAAACCCTTGAAAACCCTAACAAACCCTAGAAAACACTAAAAACCATAAAAAATCCTAAAAACCCTAGGAAACCCTAAAAAACCCTAAGAACCCTAGAAAACCCTAGAGAATTCTAAAAAAATCCTAGAAAACCCAGAAATCCCTAAAAACCCTAGAAAATGCTAAAAATCTCAGAGAATGCTAAAAAATCTTAGAAAACCCTAAAAAACTCTAAGAACTCTAGAAAACCCCAAAAAATCCTAGAAAACCGTAAAAAACCCTAGAAAACCCTAAATACCCTAAAAACAAAAAAAAACCCTAGAACACCCTAAAACACTTTAGAAAACCCTAGAAAACCGTACAAAACCATAAGAAATCGTAAATATCCTAAAAACACTAAAAACCCAAGAAAACCCTAAAACCCTAAAAAACTAAAAACCCCCTAGAAAACCCTAAAAAATCCTAAAAACCTTAGAAAACCCTAAAAACCCAAAAAACACTAAAAAACTTTTTTATGCTTTTTTAGCGTTTTCAAGGTTTTTAGTGTTTCTAGGGTTTTTAGGGTTTTCTAGAGTTTTTAAGGTTTTCTAGGGTTTTTAGGGTTTTTTAGGAGTTTTTAGGATTCTCTAGGGGCTTTAGTGTTTTTTAGGGTTTTGTAGGGTTTGTTAGAATTTTCTAGTGTTTTGTAGGGTTTTTAGCATTTTTTACGGTTTTCTAGGGTTTTTAGAGTTTTTTAGGGTTTTGTAGGATTTTTTAGGTTTTTTAGGGTTTCCTATTATTCTTATGGCTTTTTAGTGTTTTCTAAGGTTTTCTGGAGCTTTTACGGTTTTCTAGGATTTTTCGGGGTTTTCTAGGATTTCCTACGGTTTTTAGGATTTTTTAGGGTTTTCTATAGTTTTTAGGGTTTTCTTGGGTTTTTAGTGTTTTTTAGGGTTTTCTTTGGTTTTTAGGATTTTCTAGGGTTTTTTAGGGTTTTCTAGGGATTTTAGGATTTTTCTAAGGATTTCTAGTGTTTTTTATCTTTTTAGGGTTTTTTTAGAGTTTTCTAAGGTTTTTTAGAGTTTTTAAGGTTTTAAGAGTTTTTTAGGGTTTTCTAGGGGTTTTTAGTGTTTTTTTAGGTTTAAAGGGTTTTCTAGGGTTTTTAGGGTTTTTTGGGTTTTTTAGGGTTTTCCAGGTTTTTAGGATTTTTTTAGGGTTTTCTAGGATTTTTAGGTTTTTTAGGGTGTTCTATGATTCTTAGGGTTTTTTACGGTTTTCTAGAGTTTTTTACGATTTTCTAGGATTTTTTGGGGTTTTCTAGAGTTTTTGGAGTTTTTAGGGTTTTCTAGGGTTTTTTAGGATTTTCTAGGGTTTTTTAGGATTTTCCTAGGGCTTTTTAAGGTTTTTTTATTTTTTTTAGGATTTTTTAAGATTTTTAGGGTTTTTTAGGGATTTTAGGATTTTTTTGGGTTTTCTATCGTTGTTTGGGTTTTTTAAGGTTTTCTATCGTTGTTAGGGTTTTTTTAGGGTTTCTAGAGATATTTAGGGTTTTTTAGGGTTTTTTAGGGTTTTCTAGGGATTTTAGGATTTTTTAGGGTTTTATAGGATTTTTTAGGTTTTTTAGGGTTTCCTATTATTCTTAGGATTTTTTAGAGTTTTCTAAGGTTTTCTGGAGTTGTTACGGTTTTCTAGGGTTTTTCAGGGTTTTATAGAGTTTTAAGAGTGTTTTAGGTTTTCTAGGGGGTTTTTAGGATTTTTTAGGGTTTTCTAGGGTTTTCTATGGTTTTTAGGGTTTTCTTGGGTTTTTAGTGTTTTTTAGGGTTTTCTATGGTTTTTAGGGTTTTCAAGGGTTTTTTAGTGTTTTTAGGATTTTTTAGAATTTTCTAGGTTTTTTAGTGTTTGTTAGAGTTTTCTAGGGATTATAGTGTTTTTTAGGGTTTTCTAGGGTTTTTGGTGTTTTTAAGGTTTTAAGGGTTTTTTAGGATTTTCTAGGGTTTTTAGTGTTTTTTAAGGTTTTAAGGGTTTTCTAGGGTTTTTTAGGGTTTTTTGGATTTTTTAGGGTGTTCTATGATTCTTAGGATTTTTAGGGTTTTCTAGGGTTTTTTATGGTTTTCTAGGGTTTTTTTGGGTTTTCTAGGGTTTTCTAGAGTTTTTGGAGTTTTTATAGATTTCTAGGGTTTTTTAGGATTTTCTAGGACTTTTTAGGGATTTTTAGGGTTTCTAGGATTTTTTAAGATTTTAAGGGTTTTTTTGGGATTTTAGGTTTTTTTTTTCTTTTGTTTTCTATCGTTGTTAGGGTTTTTTTTAGGGTTTCTAGAGATTTTTAGGATTTTTTAGGGTTTTCAAAGATTTTCTAGAATTTTTAGCGTTTTTAACCCAAAACACTAGAAAACACTATAAAACCCTACAAAACCCAAGAAAACGCGAAAGAACCTAAAAAAACCTAGAAATTCCTAAAAAACCTAGAAACCCTAAAAAAACCCTTGAAAACCCTAACAAACCCTAGAGAATCTTAAAAAATCCAAGAAAACCCTAAATACCCTGGAAAACCCTAGAAAACGCTAAAACCCTAAAAAACCCTAGAAAACACTAAAAACCATAAAAAATCCTAAAAACCCTAGGAAACCCTAAAAAACCCTAAGAACCCTAGAAAACCCTAGAGAATTCTAAAAAAATCCTAGAAAACCCAGAAATCCCTAAAAACCCTAGAAAATGCTAAAAATCCCAGAGAATGCTAAAAAATCCTAGAAAACCCTAAAAAACTCTAAGAACTCTAGAAAACCCTAGAAAGCTCCAAAAAACCCTAGAAAACCGTAAAAAACCCTAGAAAATCCTAAAAACAAAAAAAAACCCTAGAAAACCCTAAAACACTTTAGAAAACCCTAGAAAACCGTAAAAAACCATAAGAAATCCTAAATATCCTAAAAACACTAAAAACCCAAGAAAACCCTAAAAACCCTAAAAAACTAAAAACCCCCTAGAAAACCCTAAAAAAATCCTAAAAGCCTTAGAAAACCCTAAAAAACCCAAAAAACACTAAAAAACTTTTTTATGCTTTTTTAGCATTTTCAAGGTTTTTAGTGTTTCTAGGGTTTTTAGGGTTTTCTAGAGTTTTTAAGGTTTTCTAGGGTTTTTAGGGTTTTTTAGGAGTTTTTAGGATTCTCTAGGGGCTTTTGTGTTTTTTAGGGTTTTGTAGGGTTTGTTAGAATTTTCTAGTGTTTTGTAGGGTTTTTAGCATTTTTTAGGATTTTCTAGGATTTTTAGAATTTTTTAGGGTTTTGTAGATTTTTTAGGTTTTTTAGGGTTTCCTATTATTCTTATGGCTTTTTAGTGTTTTCTAAGGTTTTCTGGAGTTTTTACGGTTTTCTAGGATTTTTCGGGGTTTTCTAGGATTTTCTAGAGTTTTAAGAGATTTTTAGGGTTTTCTACGGTTTTTAGGATTTTTTAGGGTTTTCTAGGGTTTTCTATGGTTTTTAGGGTTTTCTTGGGTTTTTAGTATTTTTTAGGGTTTTCTTTGGTTTTTAGGATTTTCTAGGGTTTTTTAGGGTTTTCTAGAGTTTTTACGATTTTTCTAAGGTTATCTAGTATTTTTTATGTTTTTAGGGTTTTTTTAAGAGTTTTCTAAGGTTTTTTAATGTTTTTAAGGTTTTAAGGGTTTTTTAGGGTTTTCTATGAGTCTTTAGTGTTTTTTAAGGTTTAAAGGGTTTTCTAGGGTTTTTTAGAGTTTTTTGGGTTTTTTAGGGTTTTCTAGGTTTTTAGGATTTTTTTAGGGTTTTCTAGGATTTTTAGGTTTTTTAGGGTGTTCAATGATTCTTAGGTTTTTTACGGTTTTCTAGGATTTTTTGGGGTTTTCTAGAGTTTTTGGAGTTTTTAGGGTTTTCTAGGGTTTTTTAGGATTTTGTAGGGTTTTTTAGGATTTTCTAGGCTTTTTAGGATTTTTTAATTTTTCTAGGATTTTTTAAGATTTTAGGGTTTTTTAGGGATTTTAGGATTTTTTTGGGTTTTCTATCGTTGTTTGGGTTTTTTAAGGTTTTCTATCGTTGTTAGGGATTTTTTAGGGTTTTTAGGGTTTTTTAGGGTTTTCTAGGGATTTTAGGGTTTTGTAGGGTTTTGTAGGATTTGTTAGGTTTTTTAGGGTTTCCGATTATTCTTAGGATTTTTTAGAGTTTTCTAAGGTTTTCTGGAGTTTTTAAGGTTTTCTAGGATTTTTCGGGGTTTTCTAGAGTTTTAAGAGTGTTTTAGGGTTTTCTACGGTTTTTAGGATTTTTTTAGGGTTTTCTAGGGTTTTCTATGTTTTTAGGGTTTTCTTGGGTTCTTAGTGTTTTTTAGGGTTTTCTATGGTTTTTAGGGTTTTGCAAGGGTTTTTTAGATTTTTTAGTGTTTTCTATGGTTTTTAGGGTTTTCAAGGATATTTTAGTGTTTTTAGTGTTTTTAGGGTTTTTTAGAATTTTCTAGGTTTTTTAGTGTTTTTTAGAATTTTCTTGGGATTATGGTGTTTTTTAGGGTTTTTTAATTTTTCTAGGATTTTTTAAGATTTTAAGGGTTTTTTTGTGATTTTAGGGTTTTTTTTGTTTTACTATTGTTTTCTATCGTTGTTAGGGTTTTTTTTAGGGTTTCTAGAGATTTTTACGATTTTTTAGGGTTTTCAAAGATTTTCTAGAATTTTTAGCGTTTTTAACCCAAAACACTAGAAAACAGTATAAAACCCTACAAAACGCGAAAAAACCTAAAAAAACCTAGAAATTTCTAAAAAACCTAGAAACCCTAAAAAAAACCCTTGAAAACCCTAACAAAAAACACTAAAAACCATAAAAAATCCTAAAAACCCTAGGAAACCCTAAAAAACCCTAAGAACCCTAGAAAACCCTAGAGAATTCTAAAAAAATCCTAGAAAACCCAGAAATCCCTAAAAACCCTAGAAAATGCTAAAAATCCCAGAGAATGCTAAAAAATCTTAGAAAACCCTAAAAAACTCTAAGAACTCTAGAAAACCCCAAAAAATCCTAGAAAACCGTAAAAAACCCTAGAAAACCCCAAAAACAAAAAAAACCCTAGAAAACCCTAAAACACTTTAGAAAACCCTAGAAAACCGTAAAAAACCATAAGAAATCCTAAATATCCTAAAAACACTAAAAACCCAAGAAAACCCTAAAAAACTAAAAACCCCCTAGAAAACCCTAAAAAATCCTAAAAACATTAGAAAACCCTAAAAAACCCAAAAAACACTAAAAAACTTTTTTATGCTTTTTTAGCGTTTTCAAGGTTTTTAGTGTTTCTAGGGTTTTTAGGGTTTTTTAGGAGTTTTTAGGATTCTCTAGGGGCTTTAGTGTTTTTTAGGGTTTTGTAGGGTTTGTTAGAATTTTCTAGTGTTTTGTAGGGTTTTTAGCATTTTTTAGGGTTTTCTAGGGTTTTTTGAGTTTTTTAGGGTTTTGTAGAATTTTTTAGTTTTTTTAGGGTTTCCTATTATTCTTATGGCTTTTTAGTGTTTTCTAAGGTTTTCTGGAGTTTTTACGGTTTTCTAGGATTTTTCGGGGTTTTCTAGGATTTCCTACGGTTTTTAGGATTTTTTTAGGTTTCTAGGGTTTTCTATAGTTTTTAGGGTTTTCTTGGGTTTTTAGTATTTTTTAGGGTTTTCTTTGGTTTTTAGGATTTTCTAGGGTTTTTTAGGGTTTTCTAGGGTTTTTAGGATTTTTCTAAGGTTTTCTAGTGTTTTTTTATCTTTTTAGGGTTTTTTTTAGAGTTTTCTAAGGTTTTTTCGTGTTTTTAAGGTTTTAAGAGTTTTTTAGGGTTTTCTAGGGGTTTTTAGTGTTTTTTAAGGTTTAAAGGGTTTTCTAGGGTTTTTTTAGGGTTTTTTGGGTTTTTGGGGTTTTTCAGGTTTTTAGGATTTTTTAGGGTTTTCTAGGATTTTTAGGTTTTTTAGGGTGTTTCTTAGGGTTTTTTACGGTTTTCTAGAGTTTTTTACGGTTTTCTAGGATTTTTTGGGATTTTCTAGAGTTTTTGGAGTTTTTAGGGTTTTCTAGGGTTTTTTAGGATTTTCTAGGGCTTTTTAGGGTTTTTTAATTTTATTTAGGATTTTTAAAGATTTTTAGGGTTTTTTAGGGATTTTAGGATTTTTTAGGGTTTTCTATCGTTGTTTGGGTTTTTTAAGGTTTTCTATCGTTGTTAGGGTTTTTTTAGGCTTTCTAGAGATTTTTAGGGTTTTTTAGGGTTTTCTAGGGATTTTAGGATTTTTTAGGGTTTTATAGGATTTTTTAGGTTTTTTAGGGTTTCCTATTATTCTTAGAATTTTTTAGAGTTTTCTAAGGTTTTCTGGAGTTTTTACGGTTTTCTAGGGTTTTTCAGGGTTTTCTATAGTTTTAAGAGTGTTTTAGGGTTTTCTAGGGGGTTTTTAGGATTTTTTAGGGTTTTCTAGGGTTTTCTATGGTTTTTAGGGTTTTCTTGGGTTTTTAGTGTTTTTTAGGGTTTTCTATGGTTTTTAGGGTTTTCAAGGGTTTTTTAGTGTTTTTAGGGTTTTTTAGAATTTTCTAGGTTTTTTAGTGTTTTTTAGAGTTTTCTAGGGATTATAGTGTTTTTTAGGGTTTTCTAGGGTTTTTGGTGTTTTTAAGGTTTTAAGGGTTTTTTAGGATTTTCTAGGGGTTTTTAGTGTTTTTTAAGGTTTTAAGGGTTTTCTAGGGTTTTTTAGGGTTATTTGGATTTTTTAGGGTTTTTAGGGTGTTCTATGATTTTTAGGATTTTTAGGGTTTTCTAGGGTTTTTTAAGGTTTTCTAGGGTTTTTTGGGGTTTTCTAGGGTTTTCTAGAGTTTTTGGAGTTTTTAGAGATTTCTAGGATTTTTTAGGATTTTCTAGGACTTTTTAGGGATTTTTAGGGTTTTTTAATTTTTCTAGGATTTTTTAAGATTTTAAGGGTTTTTTTGGGATTTTAGGGTTTTTTTTTTCTTTTGTTTTCTATCGTTGTTAGGGTTTTTTTTAGGGTTTCTAGAGATTTTTAGGGTTTTTTAGGGTTTTCAAAGATTTTCTAGAATTTTTAGCGTTTTTAACCCAAAACACTAGAAAACACTATAAAACCCTAGAAACTTGAAAAAACCTAAAAAAACCCTAGAAATTCCTAAAAAACCTAGAAACCCTAAAAAACCCTTGAAAACCCTAACAAACCCTAGAGAATCTTAAATAATCCAAGAAAACCCTAAATACCCTGGAAAACCCTAGAAAACGCTAAAATCCTAGAAAACCCTAAAAAACTCTAAAAAACACTAAAAACCATAAAAAATCCTAAAAACCCTAGGAAACCCTAAGAGACCTAAAACCCTAGAAAACCCTATAGAATTCTAAAAAAATCCTAGAAAACCCAGAAATCCCTAAAAATCCTAGAAAATGCTAAAAATCCCAGAGAATGCTAAAAAATCCTAGAAAACCCTAAAAAACTCTAAGAACTCTAGAAAACCCTAGAAAACTCCAAAAAATCCTAGAAAACGGTAAAAAACCCTAGAAAACCCTAAAAACCCTAAAAAGAAAAAAAACCCTAGAAAACCCTAAAACACTTTAGAAAACCCTAGAAAACCGTAAAAAACCATAAGAAATCCTAAATATCCTAAAAACACTAAAAACCCAAGAAAACCCTAAAAAACTAAAAACCCCCTAGAAAACCCTAAAAAATCCTAAAAACCTTAGAAAACCCTAAAAAACCCAAAAAACACTAAAAAACTTTTTTATGATTTTTTAGCGTTTTCAAGGTTTTTAGTGTTTCTAGGGTTTTTAGGGTTTTTTAGGAGTTTTTAGGATTCTCTAGGGGCTTTAGTGTTTTTTAGGGTTTTGTAGGGTTTGTTAGAATTTTCTATTGTTTTGTAGGGTTTTTAGCATTTTTTAGGATTTT
Source organism: Arachis hypogaea (assembly GCF_003086295.3). NCBI lineage: Eukaryota > Viridiplantae > Streptophyta > Magnoliopsida > Fabales > Fabaceae > Arachis > Arachis hypogaea. The sequence goes on along the minus strand of NC_092046.1, from coordinate 77,374,648 downwards.
CTAGGGTTTTTAGAATTTTTTAGGGTTTTGTAGGATTTTTTAGGTTTTTTTAGGGTTTCCTATTGTTCTTAGGATTTTTTAGAGTTTTCTAAGGTTTTCTGGAGTTTTTACGGTTTTCTAGGGTTTTTTGGGGTTTTTTAGAGTTTTAAGAGTGTTTAAGGTTTTCTACGGTTTTTAGGATTTTTTAGGGTTTTCTAGGGTTTTCTATGGTTTTTAGGGTTTTCTTGGGTTTTTAGTGTTTTTCAGGGTTTTCTATGGTTTTTAGGGTTTTCAAGGGTTTTTTAGTGTTTTTAGGGTTTTTTAGAATTTTCTAGGTTTTTAAGTGTTTTTTAGAGTTTTCTAGGGATTATAGTGTTTTTTAGGGTTTTTTAGGGTTTTCTAGGGTTTTTGGTGTTTTTAAGGTTTTAAGGGTTTTTTAGGATTTTCTAGGGGTTTTTAGTTTTTTAAGGTTTTAAGGGTTTTCTAGGGTTTTTTAGGGTTTTTTGGATTTTTTAGGATTTTTAGGGTGTTTTATGATTCTTAGGATTTTTAGGGTTTTCTAGGGTTTTTTATGGTTTTCTAGGATTTTTTGGGGTTTTCTAGGGTTTTCTAGAGTTTTTGGAGTTTTTTGGGATTGCTAGGTTTTTTAGGATTTTCTAGTACTTTTTAGGGATTTTTAATTTTTCTAGGATTTTTTAAGATTTTAAGGGTTTTTTTGGGATTTTAGGTTTTTTTTTTTCTTTTGTTTTCTATCGTTGTTAGGGTTTTTTTTAGGGTTTCTAGAGATTTTAAGGATTTTTTAGGGTTTTCAAAGATTTTCTAAAATTTTTAGCGTTTTTAACCCAAAACACTAGAAAACACTATAAAACCCTACAAAACCCAAGAAAACGCGAAAGAACCTAAAAAAACCTAGAAATTCCTAAAAAACCTAGAAACCCTAAAAAAACCCTTGAAAACCCTAACAAACCCTAGAGAATCTTAAATAATCCAAGAAAACCCTAAATACCCTGGAAAACCCTAGAAAACGCTAAAACCCTAGAAAACCCTAAAAAACTCTAAAAAACACTAAAAACCATAAAAAATCCTAAAAACCCTAGGAAACCCTAAAAGACCCTAAGAACCCTAGAAAACCCTAGAGAATTCTAAAAAAATCCTAGAAAACGCAGAAATCCCTAAAAACCCTAGAAAATGCTAAAAATCCCAGAGAATGCTAAAAAATCCTAGAAAACCCTAAAAAACTCTAAGAACTCTAGAAAATCCTAGAAAACTCCAAAAAACCCTAGAAAACCGTAAAAAACCCTAGAAAACCCTAAAAACAAAAAAAACCTAGAAAACCCTAAAACACTTTAGAAAACCCTAGAAAACCGTAAAAAACCATAAGAAATCCTAAATATCCTAAAAACACTAAAAACCCAAGAAAACCCTAAAAAACTAAAAACCCCCTAGAAAACCCTAAAAATCCTAAAAACCTTAGAAAACCCTAAAAACCCAAAAAACACTAAAAAACTTTTTTATGCTTTTTTAGCGTTTTCAAGGTTTTTAGTGTTTCTAGGGTTTTTAGGGTTTTCTAGAGTTTTTAAGGTTTTCTAGGGTTTTTAGGGTTTTTTAGGAGTTTTTTGGATTCTCTAGGGGCTTTAGTGTTTTTTAGGGTTTTGTAGGGTTTGTTAGAATTTTTAGTGTTTTGTAGGGTTTTTAGCATTTTTTAGGATTTTCTAGGATTTTTAGAATTTTTTAGGGTTTTGTAGGATTTTTTAGGTTTTTTAGGGTTTCCTATTATTCTTATGGCTTTTTAGTGTTTCCTAAGGTTTTCTGGAGTTTTTACGGTTTTCTAGGATTTTTCGGGGTTTTCTAGGATTTTCTAGAGTTTTAAGAGATTTTTAGGGTTTTCTACGGTTTTTAGGATTTTTTAGGGTTTTCTAGGGTTTTCTATGGTTTTTAGGGTTTTCTTGGGTTTTTAGTATTTTTTAGGGTTTTCTTTGGTTTTTAGGATTTTCTAGGGTTTTTTAGGGTTTTCTAGAGTTTTTACGATTTTTCTAAGGTTATCTAGTATTTTTTATGTTTTTTGGGTTTTTTTAAGAGTTTTCTAAGGTTTTTTAAGGTTTTAAGGGTTTTTTAGGGTTTTCTAGGGGTTTTTTTTTAGGTTTAAAGGGTTTTCTCGGGTTTTTTTAGAGTTTTTTGGGTTTTTTAGGGTTTTCTAGGTTTTTAGGATTTTTTTAGGGTTTTCTAGGATTTTTAGGTTTTTTAGGGTGTTCAATGATTCTTAGGGTTTTTTACGATTTTCTAGGATTTTTTGGGGTTTTCTAGAGTTTTTGGAGTTTTTAGGGTTTTCTAGGGTTTTTTAGAATTTTCTGGGGTTTTTTAGGATTTTCTAGGGCTTTTTAGGATTTTTTAATTTTACTAGGATTTTTTAAGATTTTTAGGGTTTTTTAGGGATTTTATGATTTTTTTGGGTTTTCTATCGTTGTTTGGGTTTTTTAGGTTTTCTATCGTTGTTAGGGTTTTTTTTAGGGTTTTTAGGGTTTTTTAGGGTTTTCTAGGGATTTTAGGATTTTTTAGGGTTTTGTAGGATTTGTTAGGTTTTTTAGGGTTTCCGATTATTCTTAGGATTTTTTAGAGTTTTCTAAGGTTTTCTGGAGTTTTTACGGTTTTCTAGGATTTTTCGGGGTTTTCTAGAGTTTTAAGAGTGTTTTAGGGTTTTCTAGGTTTTAGGATTTTTTAGGGTTTTCTAGGGTTTTCTATGGTTTTTAGGGTTTTCTTGGGTTCTTAGAGTTTTTTAGGGTTTTCTATGGTTTTTAGGGTTTTCAAGGGTTTTTTAGATTTTTTAGTGTTTTCTATGATTTTTAGGGTTTTCAAGGATTTTTTAGTGTTTTTAGGGTTTTTTAGAATTTTCTAGGTTTTTTAGTGTTTTTAGAATTTTCTAGGGATTATGGTGTTTTTTAGGGTTTTTTAATTTTTCTAGGATTCTTTAAGATTTTAAGGGTTTTTTTGTGATTTTAGGGTTTTTTTTTTTTTTTCTATTGTTTTCTATCGTTGTTAGGGTTTTTTTAGGGTTTCTAGAGATTTTTAGGATTTTTTAGGGTTTTCAAAGATTTTCTAGAATTTTTAGCGTTTTTAACCCAAAACACTAGAAAACAGTATAAAACCCTACAAAACGCGAAAAAACCTAAAAAAACCTAGAAATTTCTAAAAAACCTAGAAACCCTAAAAAAACCCTTGAAAACCCTAACAAACCCTAGAAAACACTAAAAACCATAAAAAATCCTAAAAACCCTAAGAAACCCTAAAAAACCCTAAGAACCCTAGAAAACCCTAGAGAATTCTAAAAAAATCCTAGAAAACCCAGAAATCCCTAAAAACCCTAGAAAATGCTAAAAATCTCAGAGAATGCTAAAAAATCTTAGAAAACCCTAAAAAACTCTAAGAACTCTAGAAAACCCCAAAAAATCCTAGAAAACCGTAAAAAACCCTAGAAAACCCTAAATACCCTAAAAACAAAAAAAAACCCTAGAACACCCTAAAACACTTTAGAAAACCCTAGAAAACCGTACAAAACCATAAGAAATCGTAAATATCCTAAAAACACTAAAAACCCAAGAAAACCCTAAAAAACTAAAAACCCCCTAGAAAACCCTAAAAAATCCTAAAAACCTTAGAAAACCCTAAAAACCCAAAAAACACTAAAAAACTTTTTTATGCTTTTTTAGCGTTTTCAAGGTTTTTAGTGTTTCTAGGGTTTTTAGGGTTTTCTAGAGTTTTTAAGGTTTTCTAGGGTTTTTAGGGTTTTTTAGGAGTTTTTAGGATTCTCTAGGGGCTTTAGTGTTTTTTAGGGTTTTGTAGGGTTTGTTAGAATTTTCTAGTGTTTTGTAGGGTTTTTAGCATTTTTTACGGTTTTCTAGGGTTTTTAGAATTTTTTAGGGTTTTGTAGGATTTTTTAGGTTTTTTAGGGTTTCCTATTATTCTTATGGCTTTTTAGTGTTTTCTAAGGTTTTCTGGAGTTTTTACGGTTTTCTAGGATTTTTCGGGGTTTTCTAGGATTTCCTACGGTTTTTAGGATTTTTTAGGGTTTTCTATAGTTTTTAGGGTTTTCTTGGGTTTTTAGTGTTTTTTAGGGTTTTCTTTGGTTTTTAGGATTTTCTAGGGTTTTTTAGGGTTTTCTAGGGATTTTAGGATTTTTCTAAGGATTTCTAGTGTTTTTTATCTTTTTAGGGTTTTTTTAGAGTTTTCTAAGGTTTTTTAGTGTTTTTAAGGTTTTAAGAGTTTTTTAGGGTTTTCTAGGGGTTTTTAGTGTTTTTTAAGGTTTAAAGGGTTTTCTAGGGTTTTTAGGGTTTTTAGGGTTTTTTAGGGTTTTCCAGGTTTTTAGGATTTTTTTAGGGTTTTCTAGGATTTTTAGGTTTTTTAGGGTGTTCTATGATTCTTAGGGTTTTTTGCGGTTTTCTAGAGTTTTTTACGATTTTCTAGGATTTTTTGGGGTTTTCTAGAGTTTTTGGAGTTTTTAGGGTTTTCTAGGGTTTTTTAGGATTTTCCTAGGGCTTTTTAAGGTTTTTTTATTTTTTTTAGGATTTTTTAAGATTTTTAGGGTTTTTTAGGGATTTTAGGATTTTTTTGGGTTTTCTATCGTTGTTTGGGTTTTTTAAGGTTTTCTATCGTTGTTAGGGTTTTTTTAGGGTTTCTAGAGATATTTAGGGTTTTTTAGGGTTTTCTAGGTATTTTAGGATTTTTTAGGGTTTTATAGGATTTTTTAGGTTTTTTAGGGTTTCCTATTATTCTTAGGATTTTTTAGAGTTTTCTAAGGTTTTCTGGAGTTGTTACGATTTTCTAGGTTTTTTCAGGGTTTTATAGAGTTTTAAGAGTGTTTTAGGGTTTTCTAGGGGGTTTTTAGGATTTTTTAGGGTTTTCTAGGGTTTTCTATGGTTTTTAGGGTTTTCTTGGGTTTTTAGTGTTTTTTAGGGTTTTCTATGGTTTTTAGGGTTTTCAAGGGTTTTTTAGTGTTTTTAGGATTTTTTAGAATTTTCTAGGTTTTTTAGTGTTTGTTAGAGTTTTCTAGGGATTATAGTGTTTTTTAGGGTTTTCTAGGGTTTTTGGTGTTTTTAAGGTTTTAAGGGTTTTTAGGATTTTCTAGGGGTTTTTAGTGTTTTTTAAGGTTTTAAGGGTTTTCTAGGGTTTTTTAGGGTTTTTAGGGTGTTCTATGATTCTTAGGATTTTTAGGGTTTTCTAGGGTTTTTTATGGTTTTCTAGGTTTTTTTGGGGTTTTCTAGGGTTTTCTAGAGTTTTTGGAGTTTTTATGGATTTCTAGGGTTTTTTAATTTTTCTAGGATCTTTTAAGTTTTTAAGGGTTTTTTTGGGATTTTAGGATTTTTTTTTTCCTTTTGTTTTCTATCGTTGTTAGGGTTTTTTTAGGGTTTCTAGAGATTTTTAGGGATTTTTAGGGTTTTCAAAGATTTTCTAGAATTTTTAGCGTTTTTAACCCAAAATACTAGAAAACACTATAAAACCCTACAAAACCCTAGAAAACGCGAAAGAACCTACAAAAAACCTAGAAATTCCTAAAAACCTAGAAACCCTAAAAAAACCCTTGAAAACCCTAACAAACCCTAGAGAATCTTAAAAAATCCAAGAAAACCCTAAATACCCTGGAAAACCCTAGAAAACGCTAAAACCCTAAAAAACCCTAGAAAACACTTAACCATAAAAAAGCCTAAAAACCCTAGAAAACCCTAAAAAACCCTAAGAACCCTAGAAAACCCTAGAGAATTCTAAAAAAATCCTAGAAAACCCAGAAATCCCTAAAAACCCTAGAAAATGTTAAAAATCCAGAGAATGCTAAAAAATCCTAGAAAACCCTAAAAAACTCTAAGAACTCTAGAAAACCCTAGAAAACTCCAAAAAACCTAGAAAACCGTAAAAAACCCTAGAAAACCCTAAAAACCCTAAAAACAAAAAAAAACCTAGAAAACCCTAAAACACTTTAGAAAACCCTAGAAAACCGTAAAAAACCATAAGAAATCCTAAATATCCAAAAAACACTAAAAACCCAAGAAAACCCTAAAAAACTAAAAACCCCCTAGAAAACCCTAAAAAATCCTAAAAACCTTAGAAAACCCTAAAAAACCCAAAAAACACTAAAAAACTTTTTTATGCTTTTTTAGCGTTTTCAAGGTTTTTAGTGTTTCTAGGGTTTTTAGGGTTTTTTAGGAGTTTTTAGGATTCTCTAGGGGCTTTAGTGTTTTTTAGGGTTTTGTAGGGTTTGTTAGAATTTTCTAGTGTTTTGTAGGGTTTTTAGCATTTTTTACGGTTTTCTAGGGTTTTTAGAATTTTTTAGGGTTTTGTAGGATTTTTTAGGTTTTTTAGGGTTTCCTATTATTCTTATGGCTTTTTAGTGTTTTCTAAGGTTTTCTGGAGTTTTTACGGTTTTCTAGGATTTTTCGGGGTTTTCTAGGATTTCCTACGGTTTTTAGGATTTTTTAGGGTTTTCTATAGTTTTTAGGGTTTTCTTGGGTTTTTAGTGTTTTTTAGGGTTTTCTTTGGTTTTTAGGATTTTCTAGGGTTTTTTAGGGTTTTCTAGGGATTTTAGGATTTTTCTAAGGTTTCTAGTGTTTTTTATCTTTTTAGGGTTTTTTTAGAGTTTTCTAAGGTTTTTTAGTGTTTTTAAGGTTTTAAGAGTTTTTAGGGTTTTCTAGGGGTTTTTAGTGTTTTTTAAGGTTTAAAGGGTTTTCAGGGTTTTTTTAGGGTTTTTTGGGGGGTTTTCAGGTTTTTAGGATTTTTTTAGGTTTTCTAGGATTTTTAGGTTTTTTAGGGTGTTCTATGATTCTTAGGGTTTTTTACGTTTTCTAGAGTTTTTTACGATTTTCTAGGATTTTTTGGGTTTTCTAGAGTTTTTGGAGTTTTTAGGGTTTTCTAGGGTTTTTTAGGATTTTCTAGGGCTTTTTAGGTTTTTTTATTTTTTTTAGGATTTTTTAAGATTTTTAGGGTTTTTTAGGGATTTTAGGATTTTTTTGGGTTTTCTATCGTTGTTTGGGTTTTTTAAGGTTTTCTATCGTTGTTAGGGTTTTTTTAGGGTTTCTAGAGATTTTAGGGTTTTTTAGGGTTTTCTAGGGATTTTAGATTTTTTAGGGTTTTATAGGATTTTTTAGGTTTTTTAGGGTTTCCTATTATTCTTAGGATTTTTTAGAGTTTTCTAAGGTTTTCTGGAGTTGTTACGGTTTTCTAGGGTTTTTCAGGGTTTTATAGAGTTTTAAGAGTGTTTTAGGGTTTTCTAGGGGGTTTTTAGGATTTTTTAGGGTTTTCTAGGGTTTTCTATGGTTTTTAGGGTTTTCTTGGGTTTTTAGTGTTTTTTAGGGTTTTCTATGGTTTTTAGGGTTTTCAAGGGTTTTTTAGTGTTTTTAGGATTTTTTAGAATTTTCTAGGTTTTTTAGTGTTTGTTAGAGTTTTCTAGGGATTATAGTGTTTTTTAGGGTTTTCTAGGGTTTTTGGTGTTTTTAAGGTTTTAAGGGTTTTTTAGGATTTTCTAGGGGTTTTTAGTGTTTTTTAAGGTTTTAAGGGTTTTCTAGGGTTTTTTAGGGTTTTTTGGATTTTTTAGGGTTTTTAGGGTGTTCTATGATTCTTAGGATTTTTAGGGTTTTCTAGGGTTTTTTATGGTTTTCTAGGGTTTTTTGGGGTTTTCTAGGGTTTTCTAGAGTTTTTGGAGTTTTTATGGATTTCTAGGGTTTTTTAGGATTTTCTAGGACTTTTTAGGGATTTTTAGGGTTTTTTAATTTTTCTAGGATCTTTAAGTTTTTAAGGGTTTTTTTGGGATTTTAGGATTTTTTTTTCCTTTTGTTTTCTATCGTTGTTAGGGTTTTTTTAGGGTTTCTAGAGATTTTTAGGGTTTTTTAGGGTTTTCAAAGATTTTCTAGAATTTTTAGCGTTTTTAACCCAAAACACTAGAAAACACTATAAAACCCTACAAAACCCTAGAAAACGCGAAAGAACCTAAAAAAAACCTAGAAATTCCTAAAAACCTAGAAACCCTAAAAAAACCCTTGAAAACCCTAACAAACCCTAGAGAATCTTAAAAAATCCAAGAAAACCCTAAATACCCTGGAAAACCCTAGAAAACGCTAAAACCCTAAAAAACCCTAGAAAACACTTAACCATAAAAAAGCCTAAAAACCCTAGAAAACCCTAAAAAACCCTAAGAACCCTAGAAAACCCTAGAGAATTCTAAAAAAATCCTAGAAAACCCAGAAATCCCTAAAAACCCTAGAAAATGCTAAAAATCCCAGAGAATGCTAAAAAATCCTAGAAAACCCTAAAAAACTCTAAGAACTCTAGAAAACCCTAGAAAACTCCTAGAAAACCGTAAAAAACCCTAGAAAACCCTAAAAACCCTAAAACAAAAAAAAACCTAGAAAACCCTAAAACACTTTAGAAAACCCTAGAAAACCGTAAAAAACCATAAGAAATCCTAAATATCCAAAAAACACTAAAAACCCAAGAAAACCCTAAAAAACTAAAAACCCCCTAGAAAACCCTAAAAAATCCTAAAAACCTTAGAAAACCCTAAAAAACCCAAAAAACACTAAAAAACTTTTTTATGCTTTTTTAGCGTTTTCAAGGTTTTAGTGTTTCTAGGGTTTTTAGGGTTTTTTAGGAGTTTTTAGGATTCTCTAGGGGCTTTAGTGTTTTTTAGGGTTTTGTAGGGTTTGTTAGAATTTTCTAGTGTTTTGTAGGGTTTTTAGCATTTTTTAGGGTTTTGTAGGGTTTTTAGAATTTTTTAGGGTTTTGTAGGATTTTTTAGGTTTTTAGGGTTTCCTATTTTTCTTATGGCTTTTTAGTGTTTTCTAAGGTTTTCTGGAGTTTTTACGGTTTTCTAGGATTTTTCGGGGTTTTCTAGGATTTCCTACGGTTTTTAGGATTTTTTAGGGTTTTCTAGGGTTTTCTATAGTTTTTAGGGTTTTCTTGGGTTTTTAGTGTTTTTTAGGGTTTTCTTTGGTTATTAGGATTTTCTAGGGTTTTTTAGGGTTTTCTAGGGTTTTTAGGATTTTTCTAAGGTTTTCTAGTGTTTTTTATCTTTTTAGGGTTTTTTTTAGAGTTTTCTAAGGTTTTTTCGTGTTTTTAAGGTTTTAAGAGTTTTTAGGGTTTTCTAGGGGTTTTTAGTATTTTTTAAGGTTTAAATGGTTTTCTAGGGTTTTTTTAGGGTTTTTTGGGTTTTTTGGGGTTTTTCAGGTTTTTAGGATTTTTTTAGGGTTTTCTAGGATTTTTAGGTTTTTTAGGGTGTTCTATGATTCTTAGGGTTTTTTACAATTTTCTAGAGTTTTTTACGGTTTTCTAGGATTTTTTGGAGTTTTCTAAAGTTTTTGGAGTTTTTAGGGTTTTCTAGGGTTTTTTAGGATTTTCTAGGGCTTTTTAGGGTTTTTTAAATTTTTTTTAGGATTTTTTAAGATTTTTAGGGTTTTTTAGGGATTTTAGGATTTTTTTGGGTTTTCTATCGTTGTTTGGGTTTTTTAAGGTTTTCTATCGTTGTTAGGGTTTTTTTAGGGTTTCTAGAGATTTTTAGGGTTTTTTAGGGTTTTCTAGGGATTTTAGGATTTTTTAAGGTTTTATAGGATTTTTTAGGTTTTTTAGGGTTTCCTATTATTCTTAGGATTTTTTAGAGTTTTCTAAGGTTTTCTGGAGTTTTTACGGTTTTCTAGGGTTTTTCAGGGTTTTCTATAGTTTTAAGAGTGTTTTAGGGTTTTCTAGGGGGTTTTTAGGATTTTTTAGGGTTTTCTAGGGTTTTCTATGGTTTTTAGGGTTTTCTGGGGTTTTTAGTGTTTTTTAGGGTTTTCTAGGGATTATAGTGTTTTTTAGGGTTTTCTAGGGTTTTTGGTGTTTTTAAGGTTTTAAGGGTTTTTTAGGATTTTCTAGGGGTTTTTAGTGTTTTTTAAGGTTTTAAGGGTTTTCTAGGGTTTTTTAGGGTTTTTTGGATTTTTTAGGGTTTTTAGGGTGTTCTATGATTCTTAGGATTTTTAGGGTTTTCTAGGGTTTTTTATGGTTTTCGAGGGTTTTTTGGGGTTTTCTAGGGTTTTCTAGAGTTTTTGGAGTTTCTAGGGATTTCTAGGGTTTTTTAGGATTTTCTAGGACTTTTTAGGGATTTTTAGGGTTTTTTAATTTTTCTAGGATTTTTTAAGATTTTAAGGGTTTTTTTGGGATTTTAGGGTTTTTTTTTCCTTTTGTTTTCTATCGTTTTTAGGGTTTTTTTTAGGGTTTCTAGAGATTTTTATGGTTTTTTAGGGTTTTCAAAGATTTTCTAGAATTTTTAGCGTTTTTAACCCAAAACACTAGAAAACACTATAAAACCCTACAAAACCCTAGAAAACGCGAAAGAACCTAAAAAAAACCTAGAAATTCCTAAAAAACCTAGAAACCCTAAAAAAAACCCTTGAAAACCCTAACAAACCCTAGAGAATCTTAAAAAATCCAAGAAAACCCTAAATACCCTGGAAAACCCTAGAAAACGCTAAAACCCTAAAAAACCCTAGAAAACACTTAACCATAAAAAATCCTAAAAACCCTAGAAAACCCTAAAAAACCCTAAGAACCCTAGAAAACCCTAGAGAATTCTAAAAAAATCCTAGAAAACCCAGAAATCCCTAAAAACCCTAGAAAATGCTAAAAATCCCAGAGAATGCTAAAAAATCCTAGAAAACCCTAAAAAACTCTAAGAACTCTAGAAAACCCTAGAAAACTCCAAAAAACCTAGAAAACCGTAAAAAACCCTAGAAAACCCTAAAACAAAAAAACCTAGAAAACCCTAAAACACTTTAGAAACCCTAGAAAACCGTAAAAGACCATAAGAAATCCTAAATATCATAAAAACACTAAAACCCAAGAAAACCCTAAAAAACTAAAAACCCCCTAGAAAACCCTAAAAATCCTAAAAACCTTAGAAAACCCTAAAAAACCCAAAAAACACTAAAAAACTTTTTTATGCTTTTTTAGCGTTTTCAAGGTTTTTAGTGTTTCTAGGGTTTTTAGGGTTTTTTAGGAGTTTTTAGGATTCTCTAGGGGCTTTAGTGTTTTTTAGGATTTTGTAGGGTTTGTTAGAATTTTCTAGTGTTTTGTAGGGTTTTTAGCATTTTTTAGGGTTTTCTAGGGTTTTTAGAATTTTTTAGGGTTTTGTAGGATTTTTTAGGTTTTTTAGGGTTTCCTATTATTCTTATGGCTTTTTAGTGTTTTTTAAGGTTTTCTGGAGTTTTTACGGTTTTCTAGGATTTTTCGGGGTTTTCTAGGATTTCCTACGGTTTTTAGGATTTTTTAGGGTTTTCTAGGGTTTTCTATAGTTTTTAGGGTTTTCTTGGGTATTTATTGTTTTTTAGGGTTTTCTTTGGTTTTTAGGATTTTCTAGGGTTTTTTAGGGTTTTCTAGGGTTTTTAGGATTTTTCTAAGGTTTTCTAGTGTTTTTTATCTTTTTAGGGTTTTTTTTAGAGTTTTCTAAGGTTTTTTCGTGTTTTTAAGGTTTTGAGAGTTTTTTAGGGTTTTCTAGGGGTTTTTAGTGTTTTTTAAGGTTTAAAGGGTTTTCTAGGGTTTTTTTAGGGTTTTTTGGGGGTTTTCAGGTTTTTAGGATTTTTTTAGCGTTTTCTAGGATTTTTAGGTTTTTTAGGGTGTTCTATGATTCTTAGGGTTTTTTACGATTTTCTAGAGTTTTTTACGGTTTTCTAGGATTTTTTGGGGTTTTCTAGAGTTTTTGGAGTTTTTAGGGTTTTCTAGGGTTTTGTAGGATTTTCTAGGGTTTTTTAGAATTTTCTAGGGCTTTTTTAGGGTTTTCTAGAGTTTTCGAAGGTTTTCTGGAGTTTTTACGATTTTCTAGGGTTTTTTGGGGTTTTTTAGAGTTTTAAGAGTGTTTTAGGATTTTTTAGGGTTTTCTAGGGTTTTCTATGGTTTTTAGGGTTTTCTTGGGTTCATAGTGTTTTTTAGGGTTTTCAAGGGTTTTTTAGATTTTTTAGTCTTTTCTATGGTTTTTAGGGTTTTCAAGGATTTTTTAGTGTTTTTAGTGTTTTTAGGGTTTTTTAGAATTTTCTAGCTTTTTTAGTGTTTTTTAGAATTTTCTAGGGATTATGGTGTTTTTTAGGGTTTTTTAATTTTTCTAGGATTTTTTAAGATTTTAAGGGTTTTTTTTGTGATTTTAGGGTTTTTTTTTGTTTTTCTATTGTTTTTTATCGTTGTTAGGGTTTTTTTTAGGGTTTCTAGAGATTTTTAGGATTTTTTAGGTTTTTCAAAGATTTTCTAGAATTTTTAGCGTTTTTAACCCAAAACACTAGAAAACAGTATAAAACCCTACAAAACCCTACAAAACGCGAAAAAACCTAAAAAAACCTAGAAATTTCTAAAAAACCTAGAAACCCTAAAAAAACCCTTGAAAACCCTAACAAAAAACACTAAAAACCATAAAAAATCCTAAAAACCCTAGGAAACCCTAAAAAACCCTAAGAACCCTAGAAAACCCTAGAGAATTCTAAAAAAATCCTAGAAAAATCTTAGAAAACCCTAAAAAACTGTAAGAACTTTAGAAAACCCCAAAAAATCCTAGAAAACCGTAAAAAACCCTAGAAAACAAAAAAAAACCCTAGAACACCCTAAAACACTTTAGAAAACCCTAGAAAATCGTAAAAAACCATAAGAAATCCTAAATATCCTAAAAACACTAAAAACCCAAGAAAACCCTAAAAACCCTAAAAAACTAAAAACCCCCTAGAAAACCCTAAAAAATCCTAAAAACCTTAGAAAACCCTAAAAAACCCAAAAAACACTAAAAAACTTTTTTATGCTTTTTTAGCGTTTTCAAGGTTTTTAGTGTTTCTAGGGTTTTTAGGGTTTTCTAGAGTTTTTAAGGTTTTCTAGGGTTTTTAGGGTTTTTTAGGAGTTTTTAGGATTCTCTAGGGGCTTTAGTGTTTTTTAGGGTTTTGTAGGGTTTCTTAGAATTTTCTAGTGTTTTGTAGGGTTTTTAGCATTTTTAGGGTTTTCTAGGGTTTTTAGAAATTTTTAGGGTTTTGTAGGATTTTTTATGTTTTTTAGGGTTTCCTATTATTCTTATGGCTTTTTAGTGTTTTCTAAGGTTTTCTGGTGTTTTTACGGTTTTCTAGGATTTTTCGGGGTTTTCTAGGATTTCCTACGGTTTTTAGGATTTTTTAGGGTTTTCTATAGTTTTTAGGGTTTTCTTGGGTTTTTAGTGTTTTTTAGGGTTTTCTTTGGTTTTTAGGATTTTCTAGGGTTTTTTAGGGTTTTCTAGGGATTTTAGGATTTTTCTAAGGTTTTCTAGTGTTTTTTATCTTTTTAGGGTTTTTTTAGAGTTTTCTAGGGGTTTTTAGTGTTTTTTAAGGTTTAAAGGGTTTTCTAGGGTTTTTTTAGGGTTTTTTGGGTTTTTTAGGGTTTTCCAGGTTTTTAGGATTTTTTTAGGGTTTTCTAGGGTTTTTTGGGGTTTTTTACGGTTTTCTAGGGTTTTTTTAGGGTTTTTTGGGTTTTTTAGGGTTTTCCAGGTTTTTAGGATTTTTTTACGGTTTTCTAGGGTTTTTTGGGGTTTTTTAGAGTTTTAAGAGTGTTTTAGGGTTTTCTACGGTTTTTAGGATTTTTTTTTAGGGTTTTCTATGGTTTTTAGGGTTTTCTTGGGTTTTTAGTGTTTTTTAGGGTTTTCTATGGTTTTTAGGGTTTTCAAGGGTTTTTTAGTGTTTTTAGTGTTTTTAGGGTTTTTTAGAATTTTCTAGGTTTTTTAGTGTTTTTTAGAGTTTTCTAGGGATTATAGTGTTTTTTAGGGTTTTTTAGGGTTTTTGGTGTTTTTAAGGTTTTAAGGGTTTTCTAGGGTTTTTTAGGGTTTTTTGGATTTTTTAGGGTTTTTAGGGTGTTCTATGATTCTTAGGATTTTTAGGGTTTTCTAGGGTTTTTTATGGTTTTCTAGGATTTTTTGGTGTTTTCTAGGGTTTTCTAGAGTTTTTGGAGTTTTTCGGGATTTCTAGGGTTTTTTAGGATTTTCTAGTACTTTTTAGGGATTTTTAATTTTTCTAGGATTTTTTAAGATTTTAAGGGTTTTTTTGGGATTTTAGGTTTTTTTTCTTTTGTTTTCTATCGTTATTAGGGTTTTTTTTAGGGTTTCTAGAGATTTTTAGGATTTTTTAGGGTTTTCAAAGATTTTCTAGAATTTTTAGCGTTTTTAACCCAAAAACACTAGAAAACACTATAAAACCCTACAAAACCCAAGAAAACGCGAAAGAACCTAAAAAAACCTAGAAATTCCTAAAAAACCTAGAAACCCTAAAAAAACCCTTGAAAACCCTAACAAACCCTAGAGAATCTTAAAAAATCCAAGAAAACCCTAAATACCCTGGAAAACCCTAGAAAACGCTAAAACCCTAAAAAACCCTAGAAAACACTAAAAACCATAAAAAATCCTAAAAACCCTAGGAAACCCTAAAAAACCCTAAGAACCCTAGAAAACCCTAGAGAATTCTAAAAAAATCCTAGAAAACCCAGAAATCCCTAAAAACCCTAGAAAATGCTAAAAATCCCAGAGAATGCTAAAAAATCCTAGAAAACCCTAAAAAACTCTAAGAACTCTAGAAAACCCTAGAAAACTCCAAAAAACCCTAGAAAACCGTAAAAAACCCTAGAAAACCCTACAAACAAAAAAAAACCCTAGAAAACCCTAAAACACTTTAGAAAACCCTAGAAAACCGTAAAAAACCATAAGAAATCCTAAATATCCTAAAAACACTAAAAACCCAAGAAAACCCTAAAAACCCTAAAAAACTAAAAACCCCCTAGAAAACCCTAAAATATCCTAAAAACCTTAGAAAACCCTAAAAAACCCAAAAAACACTAAAAAACTTTTTTATGCTTTTTTAGCGTTTTCAAGGTTTTTAGTGTTTCTAGGGTTTTTAGGGTTTTCTAGAGTTTTTAAGGTTTTCTAGGGTTTTCAGGGTTTTTTAGGAGTTTTTAGGATTCTCTAGGGGCTTTTGTGTTTTTTAGGGTTTTGTAGGGTTTGTTAGAATTTTCTAGTGTTTTGTAGGGTTTTTAGCATTTTTTAGGATTTTCTAGGATTTTTAGAATTTTTTAGGGTTTTGTAGGATTTTTTAGGTTTTTTAGGGTTTCCTATTATTCTTATGGCTTTTTAGTGTTTTCTAAGGTTTTCTGGAGTTTTTACGATTTTCTAGGATTTTTCGGGGTTTTCTAGGATTTTCTAGAGTTTTAAGAGATTTTTAGGGTTTTCTACGGTTTTTAGGATTTTTTAGGGTTTTTAGGATTTTTTAGGGTTTTCTAGGGTTTTCTATGGTTTTTAGGGTTTTCTTGGGTTTTTAGTATTTTTTAGGGTTTTCTTTGGTTTTTAGGATTTTCTAGGGTTTTTTAGGGTTTTCTAGAGTTTTTACGATTTTTCTAAGGTTATCTAGTATTTTTTATGTTTTTAGGGTTTTTTTAAGAGTTTTCTAAGGTTTTTTAATGTTTTTAAGGTTTTAAGGGTTTTTTAGGGTTTTCTATGAGTTTTTAGTGTTTTTTAAGGTTTAAAGGGTTTTCTAGGGTTTTTTAGAGTTTTTTGGGTTTTTTAGGGTTTTCTAGGTTTTTAGGATTTTTTTAGGGTTTTCTAGGATTTTTAGGTTTTTTAGGGTGTTCAATGATTCTTAGGGTTTTTTACGGTTTTTTAGGATTTTTTGGGGTTTTCTAGAGTTTTTGGAGTTTTTAGGGTTTTGTAGGGTTTTTTAGGATTTTCTAGGGCTTTTTAGGATTTTTTAATTTTTCTAGGATTTTTTAAGATTTTTAGGGTTTTTTAGGGATTTTAGGATTTTTTTGGGTTTTCTATCGTTGTTTGGGTTTTTTAAGGTTTTCTATCGTTGTTAGGGTTTTTTTAGGGTTTTTAGGGTTTTTTAGGGATTTTAGGGTTTTTTAGGGTTTTGTAGGATTTGTTAGGTTTTTTAGGGTTTCCGATTATTCTTAGGATTTTTTAGAGTTTTCTATGGTTTTCTGGAGTTTTTACGGTTTTCTAGGATTTTTCGGGGTTTTCTAGAGTTTTAAGAGTGTTTTAGGGTTTTCTACGGTTTTTAGGATTTTTTTAGGGTTTTCTAGGGTTTTCTATGGTTTTTAGGGTTTTCTTGGGTTCTTAGTGTTTTTTAGGGTTTTCTATGGTTTTTAGGGTTTTGCAAGGGTTTTTTAGATTTTTTAGTGTTTTCTATGGTTTTTAGGGTTTTCAAGGATATTTTAGTGTTTTTAGTGTTTTTAGGGTTTTTTAGAATTTTCTAGGTTTTTTAGTGTTTTTTAGAATTTTCTTGGGATTATGGTGTTTTTTAGGGTTTTTTAATTTTTCTAGGATTTTTTAAGATTTTAAGGGTTTTTTTTGTGATTTTAGGGTTTTTTTTGTTTTTCTATTGTTTTCTATCGTTGTTAGGGTTTTTTTTAGGGTTTCTAGAGATTTTTACGATTTTTTAGGGTTTTCAAAGATTTTCTAGAATTTTTAGCTTTTTTAACCCAAAACACTAGAAAACAGTATAAAACCCTACAAAACGCGAAAAAACCTAAAAAAACCTAGAAATTTCTAAAAAACCTAGAAACCCTAAAAAAACCCTTGAAAACCCTAACAAAAAACACTAAAAACCATAAAAAATCCTAAAAACCCTAGGAAACCCTAAAAAACCCTAAGAACCCTAGAAAACCCTAGAGAATTCTAAAAAAATCCTAGAAAACCCAGAAATCCCTAAAAACCCTAGAAAATGCTAAAAATCCCAGAGAATGCTAAAAAATCTTAGAAAACCCTAAAAAACTCTAAGAACTCTAGAAAACCCCAAAAAATCCTAGAAAACCGTAAAAAACCCTAGAAAACCCTAAAAACCCTAAAAACCCTAAAAACAAAAAAAAACCCTAGAACACCCTAAAACACTTTAGAAAACCCTAGAAAACCGTAAAAAACCATAAGAAATCCTAAATATCCTAAAAACACTAAAAACCCAAGAAAACCCTAAAAACCCTAAAAAACTAAAAACCCCCTAGAAAACCATAAAAAATCCTAAAAACCCTAGAAAACCCTAAAAAACCCTAAGAACCCTAGAAAACCCTAGAGAATTCTAAAAAAATCCTAGAAAACCCAGAAATCCCTAAAAACCCTAGAAAATGCTAAAAATCCCAGAGAATGCTAAAAAATCCTAGAAAACCCTAAAAAACTCTAAGAACTCTAGAAAACCCTAGAAAACTCCAAAAAACCCTAGAAAACCGTAAAAAACCCTAGAAAACCCTAAAAACAAAAAAAAAACCCTAGAAAATCCTAAAACACTTTAGAAAACCCTAGAAAACCGTAAAAAACCATAAGAAATCCTAAATATCCTAAAAACACTAAAAACCCAAGAAAACCCTAAAAAACTAAAAACCCCCTAGAAAACCCTAAAAAATCCTAAAAACATTAGAAAACCCTAAAAAACCCAAAAAACACTAAAAAACTTTTTTATGCTTTTTTAGCGTTTTCAAGGTTTTTAGTGTTTCTAGGGTTTTTAGGGTTTTTTAGGAGTTTTTAGGATTCTCTAGGGGCTTTAGTGTTTTTTAGGGTTTTGTAGGGTTTGTTAGAATTTTCTAGTGTTTTGTAGGGTTTTTAGCATTTTTTAGGGTTTTCTAGGGTTTTTAGAGTTTTTTAGGGTTTTGTAGGATTTTTTAGTTTTTTTAGGGTTTCCTATTATTCTTATGGCTTTTTAGTGTTTTCTAAGGTTTTCTGGAGTTTTTACGGTTTTCTAGGATTTTTCGGGGTTTTCTAGGATTTCCTACGGTTTTTAGGATTTTTTTAGGGTTTCTAGGGTTTTCTATAGTTTTTAGGGTTTTCTTGGGTTTTTAGTATTTTTAGGATTTTCTTTGGTTTTTAGGATTTTCTAGGGTTTTTTAGGGTTTTCTAGGGTTTTTAGGATTTTTCTAAGGTTTTCTAGTGTTTTTTTTATCTTTTTAGGGTTTTTTTTAGAGTTTTCTAAGGTTTTTTCGTGTTTTTAAGGTTTTAAGAGTTTTTTAGGGTTTTCTGGGGGTTTTTAGTGTTTTTTAAGGTTTAAAGGGTTTTCTAGGGTTTTTTTTAGGGTTTTTTGGGTTTTTTGGGGTTTTTCAGGTTTTTAGGATATTTTTAGGGTTTTCTAGGATTTTTAGGTTTTTTAGGGTGTTCTATGATTCTTAGGGTTTTTTACGGTTTTCTAGAGTTTTTTACGGTTTTCTAGGATTTTTTGGGATTTTCTAGAGTTTTTGGAGTTTTTAGGGTTTTCTAGGGTTTTTTAGGATTTTCTAGGGCTTTTTAGGGTTTTTTAATTTTATTTAGGATTTTTAAAGATTTTTAGGAGGGATTTTAGGATTTTTTAGGGTTTTCTATCGTTGTTTGGGTTTTTTAAGGTTTTCTACCGTTGTTAGGGTTTTTTTAGGGTTTCTAGAGATTTTTAGGGTTTTTTAGGGTTTCCTAGGGATTTTAGGATTTTTTAGGGTTTTATAGGATTTTTTAGGTTTTTTAGGGTTTCCTATTATTCTTAGAATTTTTTAGAGTTTTCTAAGGTTTTCTGGAGTTTTTACAGTTTTCTAGGGTTTTTCAGGGTTTTCTATAGTTTTAAGAGTGTTTTAGGGTTTTCTAGGGGGTTTTTAGGATTTTTTAGGGTTTTCTAGGGTTTTCTATGGTTTTTAGGGTTTTCTTGGGTTTTTAGTGTTTTTTAGGGTTTTCTATGGTTTTTAGGGTTTTCAAGGGTTTTTTAGTGTTTTTAGGGTTTTTTAGAATTTTCTAGGTTTTTTAGTGTTTTTTAGAGTTTTCTAGGGATTATAGTGTTTTTTAGGGTTTTCTAGGGTTTTTGGTGTTTTTAAGGTTTTAAGGGTTTTTTAGGATTTTCTAGGGGTTTTTAGTGTTTTTTAAGGTTTTAAGGGTTTTCTAGGGTTTTTTAGGGTTATTTGGATTTTTTAGGGTTTTTAGGGTGTTCTATGATTTTTAGGATTTTTAGGGTTTTCTAGGGTTTTTTAAGGTTTTCTAGGGTTTTTTGGGGTTTTCTAGGGTTTTCTAGAGTTTTTGGAGTTTTTAGAGATTTCTAGGATTTTTTAGGATTTTCTAGGACTTTTTAGGGATTTTTAGGGTTTTTTAATTTTTCTAGGATTTTTTAAGATTTTAAGGGTTTTTTTGGGATTTTAGGGTTTTTTTTTTCTTTTGTTTTCTATCGTTGTTAGGGTTTTTTTTAGGGTTTCTAGAGATTTTTAGGGTTTTTTAGGGTTTTCAAAGATTTTCTAGAATTTTTAGCGTTTTTAACCCAAAACACTAGAAAACACTATAAAACCCTAGAAACTTGAAAAAACCTAAAAAAACCCTGGAAATTCCTAAAAAACCTAGAAACCCTAAAAAACCCTTGAAAACCCTAACAAACCCTAGAGAATCTTAAATAATCCAAGAAAACCCTAAATACCCTGGAAAACCCTAGAAAACGCTAAAATCCTAGAAAACCCTAAAAAACTCTAAAAAACACTAAAAACCATAAAAAATCCTAAAAACCCTAGGAAACCCTAAGAGACCCTAAGAACCCTAGAAAACCCTAGAGAATTCTAAAAAAAATCCTAGAAAACCCAGAAATCCCTAAAAATCCTAGAAAATGCTAAAAATCCCAGAGAATGCTAAAAAATCCTAGAAAACCCTAAAAAACTCTAAGAACTCTAGAAAACCCTAGAAAACTCCAAAAAATCCTAGAAAACCGTAAAAACCCTAGAAAACCCTAAAAACCCTAAAAAGAAAAAAAACCCTAGAAAACCCTAAAACACTTTAGAAAACCCTAGAAAACCGTAAAAAACCATCAGAAATCCTAAATATCCTAAAAACACTAAAAACCCAAGAAAACCCTAAAAAACTAAAAACCCCCTAGAAAACCCTAAAAAATCCTAAAAACCTTAGAAAACCCTAAAAAACCCAAAAAACACTAAAAAACTTTTTTATGATTTTTTAGCGTTTTCAAGGTTTTTAGTGTTTCTAGGGTTTTTAGGGTTTTTTAGGAGTTTTTAGGATTCTCTAGGGGCTTTAGTGTTTTTTAGGGTTTTGTAGGGTTTGTTAGAATTTTCTATTGTTTTGTAGGGTTTTTAGCATTTTTTAGGATTTTCTAGGGTTTTTAGAATTTTTTAGGGTTTTGTAGGATTTTTTAGGGTTTTTTAGGGTTTCCTATTGTTCTTAGGATTTTTTAGAGTTTTCTAAGGTTTTCTGGAGTTTTTACGGTTTTCTAGGGTTTTTTGGGGTTTTTTAGAGTTTTAAGAGTGTTTAAGGGTTTTCTACGGTTTTTAGGATTTTTTTAGGGTTTTCTAGGGTTTTCTATGGTTTTTAGGGTTTTCTTGGGTTTTTAGTGTTTTTCAGGGTTTTCTATGGTTTTTAGGGTTTTCAAGGGTTTTTTAGTGTTTTTAGTGTTTTTAGGGTTTTTTAGAATTTTCTAGGTTTTTAAGTGTTTTTTAGAGTTTTCTAGGGATTATAGTGTTTTTTAGGGTTTTTAGGGTTTTCTAGGGTTTTTGGTGTTTTTAAGGTTTTAAGGGTTTTTTAGGATTTTCTAGGGGTTTTTAGTTTTTTAAGGTTTTAAGGGTTTTCTAGGGTTTTTTAGGGTTTTTTGGATTTTTTAGGATTTTTAGGGTGTTCTATGATTCTTAGGATTTTTAGGGTTTTCTAGGGTTTTTTATGGTTTTCTAGGATTTTTTGGGGTTTTCTAGGGTTTTCTAGAGTTTTTGGAGTTTTTTGGGATTGCTAGGTTTTTTAGGATTTTCTAGTACTTTTTACGGATTTTTAATTTTTCTAGGATTTTTTAAGATTTTAAGGGTTTTTTTGGGATTTTAGGTTTTTTTTTTCTTTTGTTTTCTATCGTTGTTAGGGTTTTTTTTAGGGTTTCTAGAGATTTTAAGGATTTTTTAGGGTTTTCAAAGATTTTCTAAAATTTTTAGCGTTTTTAACCCAAAACACTAGAAAACACTATAAAACCCTACAAAACCCAAGAAAACGCGAAAGAACCTAAAAAAACCTAGAAATTCCTAAAAAACCTAGAAACCCTAAAAAAACCCTTGAAAACCCTAACAAACCCTAGAGAATCTTAAATAATCCAAGAAAACCCTAAATACCCTGGAAAACCCTAGAAAACGCTAAAACCCTAGAAAACCCTAAAAAACTCTAAAAAACACTAAAAACCATAAAAAATCCTAAAAACCCTAGGAAACCCTAAAAGACCCTAAGAACCCTAGAAAACCCTAGAGAATTCTAAAAAAATCCTAGAAAACGCAGAAATCCCTAAAAACCCTAGAAAATGCTAAAAATCCCAGAGAATGCTAAAAAATCCTAGAAAACCCTAAAAAACTCTAAGAACTCTAGAAAATCCTAGAAAACTCCAAAAAACCCTAGAAAACCGTAAAAAACCCTAGAAAACCCTAAAAACAAAAAAAACCCTAGAAAACCCTAAAACACTTTAGAAAACCCTAGAAAACCGTAAAAAACCATAAGAAATCCTAAATATCCTAAAAACACTAAAAACCCAAGAAAACCCTAAAAAACTAAAAACCCCCTAGAAAACCCTAAAAATCCTAAAAACCTTAGAAAACCCTAAAAAACCCAAAAAACACTAAAAAACTTTTTTATGCTTTTTTAGCGTTTTCAAGGTTTTTAGTGTTTCTAGGGTTTTTAGGGTTTTCTAGAGTTTTTAAGGTTTTCTAGGGTTTTTAGGGTTTTTTAGGAGTTTTTTGGATTCTCTAGGGGCTTTAGTGTTTTTTAGGGTTTTGTAGGGTTTGTTAGAATTTTCTAGTGTTTTGTAGGGTTTTTAGCATTTTTTAGGATTTTCTAGGATTTTTAGAATTTTTTAGGGTTTTGTAGGATTTTTTAGGTTTTTTAGGGTTTCCTATTATTCTTATGGCTTTTTAGTGTTTCCTAAGGTTTTCTGGAGTTTTTACGGTTTTCTAGGATTTTTCGGGGTTTTCTAGGATTTTCTAGAGTTTTAAGAGATTTTTAGGGTTTTCTACGGTTTTTAGGATTTTTTAGGGTTTTCTAGGGTTTTCTATGGTTTTTAGGGTTTTCTTGGGTTTTTAGTATTTTTTAGGGTTTTCTTTGGTTTTTAGGATTTTCTAGGGTTTTTTAGGGTTTCTAGAGTTTTTACGATTTTTCTAAGGTTATCTAGTATTTTTTATGTTTTTTGGGTTCTTTTTAAGAGTTTTCTAAGGTTTTTTAAGGTTTTAAGGGTTTTTTAGGGTTTTCTAGGGGGTTTTTTTTAGGTTTAAAGGGTTTTCTCGGGTTTTTTTTAGAGTTTTTTGGGTTTTTTAGGGTTTTCTAGGTTTTTAGGATTTTTTAGGGTTTTCTAGGATTTTTAGGTTTTTTAGGGTGTTCAATGATTCTTAGGGTTTTTTACGATTTTCTAGGATTTTTTGGGGTTTTCTAGAGTTTTTTGAGTTTTTAGGGTTTTCTAGGGTTTTTTAGAATTTTCTGGGGTTTTTTAGGATTTTCTAGGGCTTTTTAGGATTTTTTAATTTTACTAGGATTTTTTAAGATTTTTAGGGTTTTTTAGGGATTTTAGGATTTTTTTGGGTTTTCTATCGTTGTTTGGGTTTTTAAGGTTTTCTATCGTTGTTAGGGTTTTTTTAGGGTTTTTAGGGTTTTTTAGGGTTTTCTAGGGATTTTAGGATTTTTTAGGGTTTTGTAGGATTTGTTAGGTTTTTTAGGGTTTCCAATTATTCTTAGGATTTTTTAGAGTTTTCTAAGGTTTTCTGGAGTTTTTACGGTTTTCTAGGATTTTTCGGGGTTTTCTAGAGTTTTAAGAGTGTTTTAGGGTTTTCTACGGTTTTTAGGATTTTTTAGGGTTTTCTAGGGTTTTCTATGGTTTTTAGGGTTTTCTTGGGTTCTCAGAGTTTTTTAGGGTTTTCTATGGTTTTTAGGGTTTTCAAGGGTTTTTTAGATTTTTTAGTGTTTTCTATGATTTTTAGGGTTTTCAAGGATTTTTTAGTGTTTTTAGGGTTTTTTAGAATTTTCTAGGTTTTTTAGTGTTTTTTAGAATTTTCTAGGGATTATGGTGTTTTTTAGGGTTTTTTAATTTTTCTAGGATTCTTTAAGATTTTAAGGGTTTTTTTGTGATTTTAGGGTTTTTTTTTGTTTTTCTATTGTTTTCTATCGTTGTTAGGGTTTTTTTTAGGGTTTCTAGAGATTTTTAGGATTTTTTAGGGTTTTCAAAGATTTTCTAAAATTTTTAGCGTTTTTAACCCAAAAACACTATAAAACCCTACAAAACCCAAGAAAACGCGAAAAAACCTAAAAAAACCTAGAAATTTCTAAAAAACCTAGAAACCCTAAAAAAACCCTTGAAAACCATAAAAAACCCTAGAGAATCTTAAAAAATCCAAGAAAACCCTAAATACCCTGGAAAACCCTAGAAAACGCTAAAACCCTAAAAAACCCTAGAAAACACTAAAAACCATAAAAAATCCTAAAAACCCTAGGAAACCCTAAAAAACCCTAAGAACCCTAGAAAACCGTAGAGAATTCTAAAAAAATCCTAGAAAACCCAGAAATCCCTAAAAACCCTAGAAAATGCTAAAAATCCCAGAGAATGCTAAAAAATTCTAGAAAACCCTAAAAAACTCTAAGAACTCTAGAAAACCCTAGAAAACTCCAAAAAACCCTAGAAAACCGTAAAAAACCCTAGAAAACCCTAAAAACAAAAAAAAACCCTAGAAAACCCTAAAACACTTTAGAAAACCCTAGAAAACCGTAAAAAACCATAAGAAATCCTAAATATCCTAAAAACACTAAAAACCCAAGAAAACCCTAAAAACCCTAAAAAACTAAAAACCCCCTAGAAAACCCTAAAAATCCTAAAAACCTTAGAAAACCCTAAAAAACCCAAAAAACACTAAAAAACTTTTTTATGCTTTTTTAGCGTTTTCAAGGTTTTTAGTGTTTCTAGTGTTTTTAGGGTTTTCTAGAGTTTTTAAGGTTTTCTAGGGTTTTTAGGGTTTTTAGGAGTTTTTAGGATTCTCTAGGGGCTTTAGTGTTTTTTAGGGTTTTGTAGGGTTTGTTAGAATTTTCTAGTGTTTTGTAGGGTTTTAAGCATTTTTTAGGATTTTCTAGGATTTTTAGAATTTTTTAGGGTTTTGTAGGATTTTTTAGGTTTTTTAGGGTTTCCTATTATTCTTATGGCTTTTTAGTGTTTTCTAAGGTTTTTTGGAGTTTTTACGGTTTTCTAGGATTTTTCGGGGTTTTCTAGGATTTTCTAGAGTTTTAAGAGATTTTTAGGGTTTTCTACGGTTTTTAGGATTTTTTAGGGTTTTCTAGGGTTTTCTATGGTTTTTAGGGTTTTCTTGGGTTTTTAGTATTTTTTAGGGTTTTCTTTGGTTTTTAGGAGTTTCTAGGGTTTTCTAGAGTTTTTATGATTTTTCTAAGGTTATCTAGTATTTTTTATGTTTTTAGGGTTTTTTTAAGAGTTTTCTAAGGTTTTTTAATGTTTTTAAGGTTTTAAGGGTTTTTTAGGGTTTTCTATGGGTTTTTAGTGTTCTTTAAGGTTTAAAGGGTTTTCTAGGGTTTTTTAGAGTTTTTTGGGTTTTTTAGGGTTTTCTAGGTTTTTAGGATTTTTTTAGGGTTTTCTAGAATTTTTAGGTTTTTTAGGGTGTTCAATGATTCTTAGGATTTTTAGGGTTTTTAGGGTTTTTTAGGGTTTTCTAGGGATTTTAGGGTTTTTTAGGGTTTTGTAGGATTTGTTAGGTTTTTTAGGGTTTCCGATTATTCTTAGGATTTTTTAGAGTTTGCTAAGGTTTTCTGGAGTTTTTACGGTTTTCTAGGATTTTTCGGGGTTTTCTAGAGTTTTAAGAGTGTTTTAGGGTTTTCTACGGTTTTTAGGATTTTTTAGGGTTTTCTAGGGTTTTCTATGGTTTTTAGGGTTTTCTTGGGTTCTTAGTGTTTTTTAGGGTTTTCTATGGTTTTTAGGGTTTTTTCAAGGGTTTTTTAGATTTTTTAGTGTTTTCTATGGTTTTTAGGGTTTTCAAGGATTTTTTAGTGTTTTTAGTGTTTTTAGGGTTTTTTAGAATTTTCTAGGTTTTTTAGTATTTTTTAGAATTTTCTAGGGATTATGGTGTTTTTTAGGGGTTTTTTAATTTTTCTAGGATTTTTTAAGATTTTAAGGGTTTTTTTTGTGATTTTAGGGTTTTTTTTTTGTTTTTCTATTGTTTTCTATCGTTGTTAGGGTTTTTTTTAGGGTTTCTAGAGATTTTTAGGATTTTTTAAGTTTTTCAAAGATTTTCTAGAATTTTTAGCGTTTTTTAACCCAAAAACACTAGAAAACAGTATAAAACCCTACAAAACCCTACAAAACGCGAAAAAACCTAAAAAAACATAGAAATTTCTAAAAAACCTAGAAACCCTAAAAAAACCCTTGAAAACCCTAACAAAAAACACTAAAAACCATAAAAAATCCTAAAAACCCTAAGAAACCCTAAAAAACCCTAAGAACCCTAGAAAACCCTAGAGAATTCTAAAAAAATCCTAGAAAACCCAGAAATCCCTAAAAACCCTAGAAAATGCTAAAAATCTCAGAGAATGCTAAAAAATCTTAGAAAACCCTAAAAAACTGTAAGAACTCTAGAAAACCCCAAAAAATCCTAGAAAACCGTAAAAAACCCTAGAAAACCCTAAAAACCCTAAAAACAAAAAAAACCCTAGAACACCCTAAATCACTTTAGAAAACCCTAGAAAACCGTAAAAAAATCATAAGAAATCCTAAATATCCTAAAAACACTAAAAACCCAAGAAAACCCTAAAAACCCTAAAAAACTAAAAACCCCCTAGAAAACCCTAAAAAATCCTAAAAACCTTAGAAAACCCTAAAAAACCCAAAAAACACTAAAAAACTTTTTTATGCTTTTTTAGCGTTTTCAAGGTTTTTAGTGTTTCTAGGGTTTTTAGGGTTTTCTAGAGTTTTTAAGGTTTTCTAGGGTTTTTAGGGTTTTGTAGGGTTTCTTAGAATTTTCTAGTGTTTTGTAGGGTTTTTAGCATTTTTAGGGTTTTCTAGGGTTTTTAGAAATTTTTAGGGTTTTGTAGGATTTTTTATGTTTTTTAGGGTTTCCTATTATTCTTATGGCTTTTTAGTGTTTTCTAAGGTTTTCTGGTGTTTTTACGGTTTTCTAGGATTTTTCGGGGTTTTCTAGGATTTCCTACGGTTTTTAGGATTTTTTAGGGTTTTCTATAGTTTTTAGGGTTTTCTTGGGTTTTTAGTGTTTTTTAGGGTTTTCTTTGGTTTTTAGGATTTTCTAGGGTTTTTTAGGGTTTCTAGGGATTTTAGGATTTTTCTAAGGTTTTCTAGTGTTTTTTATCTTTTTAGGGTTTTTTTTTAGAGTTTTCTAGGGGTTTTTAGTGTTTTTTAAGGTTTAAAGGGTTTTCTAGGGTTTTTTTAGGGTTTTTTGGGTTTTTTAGGGTTTTCCAGGTTTTTAGGATTTTTTTAGGGTTTTTTAGGGTTTTTTGGGGTTTTTTACGGTTTTCTAGGGTTTTTTTAGGGTTTTTTGGGTTTTTTAGGGTTTTCCAGGTTTTTAGGATTTTTTTACGGTTTTCTAGGGTTTTTTGGGGTTTTTTAGAGTTTTAAGAGTGTTTTAGGGTTTTCTACGGTTATTAGGATTTTTTTAGGGTTTTCTAGGGTTTTCTATGGTTTTTAGGGTTTTCTTGGGTTTTTAGTGTTTTTTAGGGTTTTCTATGGTTTTTAGAGTTTTCAAGCGTTTTTTAGTGTTTTTAGTGTTTTTAGGGTTTTTTAGAATTTTCTAGGTTTTTAGTGTTTTTTAGAGTTTTCTAGGGATTATAGTGTTTTTTAGGGTTTTTGGTGTTTTTAAGGTTTTAAGGGTTTTTTAGGATTTTCTAGGGGTTTTTAGTTTTTTAAGGTTTTAAGGGTTTTCTAGGGTTTTTTAGGGTTTTTTGGATTTTTTAGGGTTTTTAGGGTGTTCTATGATTCTTAGGATTTTTAGGGTTTTCTAGGGTTTTTTATGGTTTTCTAGGGTTTTTTGGTGTTTTCTAGGGTTTTCTAGAGTTTTTGGAGTTTTTAGGGATTTCTAGGGTTTTTTAGGATTTTCTAGTACTTTTTAGGGATTTTTAATTTTTCTAGGATTTTTTAAGATTTTAAGGGTTTTTTTGGGATTTTAGGTTTTTTTTTTTCTTTTGTTTTCTATCGTTGTTAGGTTTTTTTTTAGGGTTTCTAGAGATTTTTATGGTTTTTTAGGGTTTTCAAAGATTTTCTAAAATTTTTAGCGTTTTTAACCCAAAACACTAGAAAACACTATAAAACCCTACAAAACCCAAGAAAACGCGAAAGAACCTAAAAAAACCTAGAAATTCCTAAAAAACCTAGAAACCCTAAAAAAACCCTTGAAAACCCTAACAAACCCTAGAGAATCTTAAAAAATCCAAGAAAACCCTAAATACCCTGGAAAACCCTAGAAAACGCTAAAACCCTAAAAAACCCTAGAAAACACTAAAAACCATAAAAAATCTTAAAAACCCTAGGAAACCCTAAAAAATCCTAAGAACCCTAGAAAACCCTAGAGAATTCTAAAAAAATCCTAGAAAACCCAGAAATCCCTAAAAACCCTAGAAAATGCTAAAAATCCCAGAGAATGCTAAAAAATCCTAGAAAACCCTAAAAAACTCTAAGAACTCTAGAAAACCCTAGAAAACTCCAAAAAACCCTAGAAAACCGTAAAAAACCCTAGAAAACCCTAAAAACAAAAAAAACCCTACAAAACCCTAAAACACTTTAGAAAACCCTAGAAAACCGTAAAAAACCATAAGAAATCCTAAATATCCTAAAAACACTAAAAACCCAAGAAAACCCTAAAAAACTAAAAACCCCTAGAAAACCCTAAAAATCCTAAAAACCTTGGAAAACCCTAAAAAACCCAAAAAACACTAAAAAACTTTTTTATGTTTTTTTAGCGTTTTCAAGGTTTTTAGTGTTTCTAGGGTTTTTAGGGTTTTCTAGAGTTTTTAAGGTTTTCTAGGGTTTTTAGGGTTTTTTAGGAGTTTTTAGGATTCTCTAGGGGCTTTAGTGTTTTTTAGGGTTTTGTAGGGTTTGTTCGAATTTTCTAGTGTTTTGTAGGGTTTTTAGCATTTTTTAGGATTTTCTAGGATTTTTAGAATTTTTTAGGGTTTTGTAGGATTTTTTAGGTTTTTTAGGGTTTCCTATTATTCTTATGGCTTTTTAGTGTTTTCTAAGGTTTTCTGGAGTTTCTACGGTTTTTAGGATTTTTTAGGGTTTTTTAGGGTTTTCTATGGTTTTTAGGGTTTTTTTGGGTTTTTAGTATTTTTTAGGGTTTTCTTTGGTTTTTAGGATTTTCTAGGGTTTTTTAGGGTTTTCTAGAGTTTTTACGATTTTTCTAAGGTTATCTAGTATTTTTTATGTTTTTAGGGTTTTTTTAAGAGTTTTCTAAGGTTTTTTAATGTTTTTAAGGTTTTAAGGGTTTTTTAGGGTTTTCTATGGGTTTTTAGTGTTTTTTAAGGTTTAAAGGGTTTTCTAGGGTTTTTTTAGAGTTTTTTGGGTTTTTTAGGGTTTTCTAGGTTTTTAGGATTTTTTTAGGGTTTTCTAGGATTTTTAGGTTTTTTAGGGTGTTCAATGATTCTTAGGGTTTTTTACGGTTTTCTAGGATTTTTTGGGGTTTTCTAGAGTTTTTGGAGTTTTTAGGGTTTTCTAGGGTTTTTTAGGATTTTGTAGGGTTTTTTAGGATTTTCTAGGGCTTTTTAGGATTTTTTAATTTTTCTAGGATTTTTTAAGATTTTTAGGGTTTTTTAGGGATTTTAGGATTTTTTTGGGTTTTCTATCGTTGTTTGGGTTTTTTAAGGTTTTCTATCGTTGTTAGGGTTTTTTTAGGGTTTTTAGGGTTTTTTAGGATTTTCTAGGGATTTTAGGGTTTTTTAGGGTTTTGTAGGATTTGTTAGGTTTTTTAGGGTTTCCGATTATTCTTAGGATTTTTTAGAGTTTTCTAAGGTTTTCTGGAGTTTTTACGGTTTTCTAGGATTTTTCGGGGTTTTCTAGAGTTTTAAGAGTGTTTTAGGGTTTTCTACGGTTTTTAGGATTTTTTAGGGTTTTCTAGGGTTTTCTATGGTTTTTAGGGTTTTCTTGGGTTCTTAGTGTTTTTTAGGGTTTTCTATGGTTTTTAGGGTTTTGCAAGGGTTTTTTAGTGTTTTCTATGGTTTTTAGGGTTTTCAAGGATATTTTAGTGTTTTTAGTGTTTTTAGGGTTTTTTAGAATTTTCTAGGTTTTTTAGTGTTTTTTAGAATTTTCTAGGGATTATGGTGTTTTTTAGGGTTTTTTAATTTTTCTAGGATTTTTTAAGATTTTAAGGGTTTTTTTGTGATTTTAGGGTTTTTTTTTTGTTTTTTTATTGTTTTCTATCGTTGTTAGGGTTTTTTTTAGGGTTTCTAGAGATTTTTAGGATTTTTTAGGGTTTTCAAAGATTTTCTAGAATTTTTAGCGTATTTAACCCAAAACACTAGAAAACAGTATAAAACCCTACAAAACGCGAAAAAACCTAAAAAAACCTAGAAATTTCTAAAAAACCTAGAAACCCTAAAAAAACCCTTGAAAACCCTAACAAAAAACACTAAAAACCATAAAAAATGCTAAAAACCCTAGGAAACCCTAAAAAACCCTAAGAACCCTAGAAAACCCTAGAGAATTCTAAAAAAATCCTAGAAAACCCAGAAATCCCTAAAAACCCTAGAAAATGCTAAAAATCCCAGAGAATGCTAAAAAATCTTAGAAAACCCTAAAAAACTCTAAGAACTCTAGAAAACCCCAAAAAATCCTAAAAAACCGTAAAAAACCCTAGAAAACCCTAAAAACCCTAAAAAAAAAAAAAACCCTAGAACACCCTAAAACACTTTAGAAAACCCTAGAAAACCGTAAAAAACCATAAGAAATCCTAAATATCCTAAAAACACTAAAAACCCAAGAAAACCCTAAAAAACTAAAAACCCCCTAGAAAACCCTAAAAAATCCTAAAAACCCTAGAAAACCCTAAAAAACCCTAAGAACCCTAGAAAACCCTAGAGAATTCTAAAAAAATCCTAGAAAACCCAGAAATCCCTAAAAACCCTAGAAAATGCTAAAAATCCCAGAGAATGCTAAAAAATCCTAGAAAACCCTAAAAAACTCTAAGAACTCTAGAAAACCCTAGAAAACTCCAAAAAACCCTAGAAAACCGTAAAAAACCCTAGAAAACCCTAAAAACCCTAAAAACAAAAAAACCCTAGAAAACCCTAAAACACTTTAGAAAACCCTAGAAAACCGCAAAAAACCATAAGAAATCCTAAATATCCTAAAAACACTAAAAACCCAAGAAAACCCTAAAAAACTAAAAACCCCCTAGAAAACCCTAAAAAATCCTAAAAACCTTAGAAAACCCTAAAAAACCCAAAAAACACTAAAAAACTTTTTTATGCTTTTTTAGCGTTTTCAAGGTTTTTAGTGTTTCTAGGGTTTTTAGGGTTTTTTAGGAGTTTTTAGGATTCTCTAGGGGCTTTAGTGTTTTTAGGGTTTTGTAGGGTTTGTTAGAATTTTCTAGTGTTTTGTAGGGTTTTTAGCATTTTTTAGGGTTTTCTAGGGTTTTTAGAATTTTTTAGGGTTTTGTAGGATTTTTTAGTTTTTTTAGGGTTTCCTATTATTCTTATGGCTTTTTAGTGTTTTCTAAGGTTTTCTGGAGTTTTTACGGTTTTCTAGGATTTTTCGGGGTTTTCTAGGATTTCCTACGGTTTTTAGGATTTTTTTAGGGTTTCTAGGGTTTTCTATAGTTTTTAGGGTTTTCTTGGGTTTTTAGTATTTTTTAGGGTTTTCTTTGGTTTTTAGGATTTTCTAGGGTTTTTTAGGGTTTTCTAGGGTTTTTAGGATTTTTCTAAGGTTTTCTAGTGTTTTTTTATCTTTTTAGGGTTTTTTTTAGAGTTTTCTAAGGTTTTTTCGTGTTTTTAAGGTTTTAAGAGTTTTTTAGGGTTTTCTAGGGGTTTTTAGTGTTTTTTAAGGTTTAAAGGGTTTTCTAGGGTTTTTTTAGGGTTTTTTGGGGTTTTTCAGGTTTTTAGGATTTTTTTAGGGTTTTCTAGGATTTTTAGGTTTTTTAGGGTGTTCTATGATTCTTAGGGTTTTTTACGGTTTTCTAGAGTTTTTTACGGTTTTCTAGGATTTTTTGGGATTTTCTAGAGTTTTTGGAGTTTTTAGGGTTTTCTAGGGTTTTTTAGGATTTTCTAGGGCTTTTAGGGTTTTTTAATTTTATTTAGGATTTTTAAGATTTTTAGGGTTTTTTAGGGATTTTAGGATTTTTTAGGGTTTTCTATCGTTGTTTGGGTTTTTTAAGGTTTTCTATCGTTGTTAGGGTTTTTTTAGGGTTTCTAGAGATTTTTAGGGTTTTTTAGGGTTTTCTAGGGATTTTAGGATTTTTTAGGGTTTTATAGGATTTTTTAGGTTTTTTAGGGTTTCCTATTATTCTTAGGATTTTTTAGAGTTTTCTAAGGTTTTCTGGAGTTTTTACGGTTTTCTAGGGTTTTTCAGGGTTTTCTATAGTTTTAAGAGGGTTTTAGGGTTTTCTAGGGGGTTTTTAGGATTTTTTAGGGTTTTCTAGGGTTTTCTATGGTTTTTAGGGTTTTCTTGGGTTTTTAGTGTTTTTTAGGGTTTTCTATGGTTTTTAGGGTTTTCAAGGGTTTTTTAGTGTTTTTAGGGTTTTTTAGAATTTTCTAGGTTTTTTAGTGTTTTTTAGAGTTTTCTAGGGATTATAGTGTTTTTTAGGGTTTTCTAGGGTTTTTGGTGTTTTTAAGGTTTTAAGGGTTTTTTAGGATTTTCTAGGGGTTTTTAGTGTTTTTTAAGGTTTTAAGGGTTTTCTAGGGTTTTTTAGGGTTATTTGGATTTTTTAGGGTTTTTAGGGTGTTCTATGATTCTAAGGATTTTTAGGGTTTTCTAGGGTTTTTTATGGTTTTCTAGGGTTTTTTGGGGTTTTCTAGGGTTTTCTAGAGTTTTTGGAGTTTTTAGAGATTTCTAGGGTTTTTTCGGATTTTCTAGGACTTTTTAGGGATTTTTAGGGTTTTTTAATTTTTCTAGGATTTTTTAAGATTTTAAGGGTTTTTTTGGGATTTTAGGGTTTTTTTTTTCTTTTGTTTTCTATCGTTGTTAGGGTTTTTTTTAGGTTTCTAGAGATTTTTAGGGTTTTTTAGGGTTTTCAAAGATTTTCTAGAATTTTTAGCGTTTTTAACCCAAAACACTAGAAAACACTATAAAACCCTAGAAACTTGAAAAAACCTAAAAAAACCCTAGAAATTCCTAAAAAACCTAGAAACCCTAAAAAACCCTTGAAAACCCTAACAAACCCTAGAGAATCTTAAATAATCCAAGAAAACCCTAAATACCCTGGAAAACCCTAGAAAACGCTAAAACCCTAGAAAACCCTAAAAAACTCTAAAAAACACTAAAAACCATAAAAAATCCTAAAAACCCTAGGAAACCCTAAAAGACCCTAAGAACCCTAGAAAACCCTAGAGAATTCTAAAAAAATCCTAGAAAACCCAGAAATCCCTAAAAATCCTAGAAAATGCTAAAAATCCCAGAGAATGCTAAAAAATCCTAGAAAACCCTAAAAAACTCTAAGAACTCTAGAAAACCCTAGAAAACTCCAAAAAATCCTAGAAAACCGTAAAAAACCCTAGAAATCCCTAAAAACCCTAAAAAGAAAAAAAAACCCTAGAAAACCCTAAAACACTTTAGAAAACCCTAGAAAACCGTAAAAAACCATAAGAAATCCTAAATATCCTAAAAACACTAAAAACCCAAGAAAACCCTAAAAAACTAAAAACCCCCTAGAAAACCCTAAAAAATCCTAAAAACCTTAGAAAACCCTAAAAAACCCAAAAAACACTAAAAAACTTTTTTTTGATTTTTTAGCGTTTTCAAGGTTTTTAGTGTTTCTAGGGTTTTTAGGGTTTTTTAGGAGTTTTTAGGATTCTCTAGGGGCTTTAGTGTTTTTTAGGGTTTTGTAGGGTTTGTTAGAATTTTCTAGTGTTTTGTAGGGTTTTTAGCATTTTTTAGGATTTTCTAGGGTTTTTAGAATTTTTTAGGGTTTTGTAGGATTTTTTAGGTTTTTTTAGGGTTTCCTATTGTTCTTAGGATTTTTTAGAGTTTTCTAAGCTTTTCTGGAGTTTTTACGGTTTTCTAGGGTTTTTTGGGGTTTTTTAGAGTTTTAAGAGTGTTTTAGGGTTTTCTACGGTTTTTAGGATTTTTTTTAGGGTTTTCTAGGGTTTTCTATGGTTTTTAGGGTTTTCTTGGGTTTTTAGTGTTTTTTAGGGTTTTCTATGGTTTTTAGGGTTTTCAAGGGTTTTTTAGTGTTTTTAGTGTTTTTAGGGTTTTTTAGAATTTTCTAGGTTTTTAAGTGTTTTTTAGAGTTTTCTAGGGATTATAGTGTTTTTTAGGGTTTTTTAGGGTTTTCTAGGGTTTTTGGTGTTTCTAAGGTTTTAAGGGTTTTTTAGGATTTTCTAGGGGTTTTTAGTTTTTTAAGGTTTTAAGGGTTTTCTAGGGTTTTTTAGGGTTTTTTGGATTTTTTAGGATTTTTAGGGTGTTCTATGATTCTTAGGATTTTTAGGGTTTTCTAGGGTTTTTTATGGTTTTCTAGGATTTTTTGGGGTTTTCTAGGGTTTTCTAGAGTTTTTGGAGTTTTTTGGGATTTCTAGGTTTTTTAGGATTTTCTAGTACTTTTTAGGGATTTTTAATTTTTCTAGGATTTTTTAAGATTTTAAGGGTTTTTTTGGGATTTTAGGTTTTTTTTTTTCTTTTGTTTTCTATCGTTGTTAGGTTTTTTTTTAGGGTTTCTAGAGATTTTAAGGATTTTTTAGGGTTTTCAAAGATTTTCTAAAATTTTTAGCGTTTTTAACCCAAAACACTAGAAAACACTATAAAACCCTACAAAACCCAAGAAAACGCGAAAGAACCTAAAAAAACCTAGAAATTCCTAAAAAACCTAGAAACCCTAAAAAAACCCTTGAAAACCCTAACAAACCCTAGAGAATCTTAAATAATCCAAGAAAACCCTAAATACCCTGGAAAACCCTAGAAAACGCTAAAACCTTAGAAAACCCTAAAAAACTCTAAAAAACACTAAAAACCATAAAAAATCCTAAAAACCCTAGGAAACCCTAAAAGACCCTAAGAACCCTAGAAAACCCTAGAGAATTCTAAAAAAATCCTAGAAAACCCAGAAATCCCTAAAAACCCTAGAAAATGCTAAAAATCCCAGAGAATGCTAAAAAATCCTAGAAAACCCTAAAAAACTCTAAGAACTCTAGAAAATCCTAGAAAACTCCAAAAAACCCTAGAAAACTGTAAAAAACCCTAGAAAACCCTAAAAACACTAAAAACAAAAAAACCCTAGAAAACCCTAAAACACTTTAGAAAACCCTAGAAAACCGTAAAAAACCATAAGAAATCCTAAATATCCTAAAAACACTAAAAACCCAAGAAAACCCTAAAAAACTAAAAACCCCCTAGAAAACCCTAAAAATCCTAAAAACCTTAGAAAACCCTAAAAAACCCAAAAAACACTAAAAAACTTTTTTATGCTTTTTTAGCGTTTTCAAGGTTTTTAGTGTTTCTAGGGTTTTTAGGGTTTTCTAGAGTTTTTAAGGTTTTCTAGGGTTTTTAGGGTTTTTTAGGAGTTTTTTGGATTCTCTAGGGGCTTTAGTGTTTTTTAGGGTTTTGTAGGGTTTGTTAGAATTTTCTAGTGTTTTGTAGGGTTTTTTGCATTTTTTAGGATTTTCTAGGATTTTTAGAATTTTTTAGGGTTTTGTAGGATTTTTTAGGTTTTTTAGGGTTTCCTATTATTCTTATGGCTTTTTAGTGTTTCCTAAGGTTTTCTGGAGTTTTTACGGTTTTCTAGGATTTTTCGGGGTTTTCTAGGATTTTCTAGAGTTTTAAGAGATTTTTAGGGTTTTCTACGGTTTTTAGGATTTTTTAGGGTTTTCTAGGGTTTTCTATGGTTTTTAGGATTTTCTTGGGTTTTTAGTATTTTTTAGGGTTTTCTTTGGTTTTTAGGATTTTCTAGGGTTTTTTAGGGTTTTCTAGAGTTTTTACGATTTTTCTAAGGTTATCTAGTATTTTTTATGTTTTTAGGGTTTTTTTAAGAGTTTTCTAAGGTTTTTTAAGGTTTTAAGGGTTTTTTAGGGTTTTCTAGGGGGTTTTTTTTAGGTTTAAAGGGTTTTCTCGGGTTTTTTTTAGAGTTTTTTGGGTTTTTTAGGGTTTTCTAGGTTTTTAGGATTTTTTTAGGGTTTTCTAGGATTTTTAGGTTTTTTAGTGTGTTCAATGATTCTTAGGGTTTTTTACGGTTTTCTAGGATTTTTTGGGGTTTTCTAGAGTTTTTGGAGTTTTTAGGGTTTTCTAGGGTTTTTTAGGATTTTATAGGGTTTTTTAGGATTTCTAGGGCTTTTTAGGATTTTTTAATTTTTCTAGGATTTTTTAAGATTTTTAGGGTTTTTTAGGGATTTTAGGATTTTTTTGGGTTTTCTATCGTTGTTTGGGTTTTTTAAGGTTTTCTATCGTTGTTAGGGTTTTTTTAGGGTTTTTAGGGTTTTTTAGGGTTTTCTAGGGATTTTAGGATTTTTTAGGTTTTTGTAGGATTTGTTAGGTTTTTTAGGGTTTCCAATTATTCTTAGGATTTTTTAGAGTTTTCTAAGGTTTTCTGGAGTTTTTACGGTTTTCTAGGATTTTTCGGGGTTTTCTAGAGTTTTAAGAGTGTTTTAGGGTTTTCTACGGTTTTTAGGATTTTTTAGGGTTTTCTAGGGTTTTCTATGGTTTTTAGGGTTTTCTTGGGTTCTTAGTGTTTTTTAGGGTTTTCTATGGTTTTTAGGGTTTTGCAAGGGTTTTTTAGATTTTTTAGTGTTTTCTATGGTTTTTAGGGTTTTCAAGGATATTTTAGTGTTTTTAGTGTTTTTAGGGTTTTTTAGAATTTTCTAGGTTTTTTAGTGTTTTTTAGAATTTTCTAGGGATTATGGTGTTTTTTAGGATTTTTTAATTTTTCTAGGATTTTTTAAGATTTTAAGGGTTTTTTTGTGATTTTAGGGTTTTTTTTTGTTTTTCTATTGTTTTCTATCGTTGTTAGGGTTTTTTTTAGGGTTTCTAGAGATTTTTAAGATTTTTTAGGGTTTTCAAAGATTTTCTAGAATTTTTAGCGTTTTTAACCCAAAACACTAAAAAAAAAAACACAACCCTAAAACCCTAAAAAAACCTAGAAATTCTAAAAACCTAGAAACCCTAAAAAACCCTTGAAAACCCTAACAAAAAACACTAAAAACCATAAAAAATCCTAAAAACCCTAGGAAACCCTAAAAAACCCTAAGAACCCTAGAAAACCCTAGAGAATTCTAAAAAAATCCTAGAAAACCCAGAAATCCCTAAAAACACTAGAAAATGCTAAAAATCCCAGAGAATGCTAAAAAATCTTAGAAAACCCTAAAAAACTCTAAGAACTCTAGAAAACCCCAAAAAATCCTAGAAAACCGTAAAAAACCCTAGAAAACCCTAAAAACCCTAAAAACAAAAAAAAAACCCTAGAACACCCTAAAACACTTTAGAAAACCGTAAAAAACCATAAGAAATCCTAAATATCCTAAAAACACTAAAAACCCAAGAAAACCCTAAAAACCCTAAAAAACTAAAAACCCCCTAGAAAACCCTAAAAAATCCTAAAAACCCTAGAAAACCCTAAAAAACCCTAAGAACCCTAGAAAATCCTAGAGAATTCTAAAAAAATCCTAGAAAACCCAGAAATCCCTAAAAACCCTAGAAAATGCTAAAAATCCCAGAGAATGCTAAAAAATCCTAGAAAACCCTAAAAAACTCTAAGAACTCTAGAAAACCCTAGAAAACTCCAAAAAACCCTAGAAAACCGTAAAAAACCCTAGAAAACCCTAAAAACCCTAAAAACAAAAAAACCCTAGAAAATCCTAAAACACTTTAGAAAACCCTAGAAAACCGCAAAAAACCATAAGAAATCCTAAATTTCCTAAAAACACTAAAAACCCAAGAAAACCCTAAAAAACTAAAAACCCCCTAGAAAACCCTAAAAAATCCTAAAAACCTTAGAAAACCCTAAAAAACCCAAAAAACACTAAAAAACTTTTTTATGCTTTTTTAGCGTTTTCAAGGTTTTTAGTGTTTCTAGGGTTTTTAGGGTTTTTTAGGAGTTTTTAGGATTCTCTAGGGGCTTTAGTGTTTTTTAGGGTTTTGTAGGGTTTGTTAGAATTTTCTAGTGTTTTGTAGGGTTTTTAGCATTTTTTAGGGTTTTCTAGGGTTTTTAGAATTTTTTAGGGTTTTGTAGGATTTTTTAGTTTTTTTAGGGTTTCCTATTATTCTTATGGCTTTTTAGTGTTTTCTAAGGTTTTCTGGAGTTTTTACGGTTTTCTAGGATTTTTCGGGGTTTTCTAGGATTTCCTACGGTTTTTAGGATTTTTTTAGGGTTTCTAGGGTTTTCTATAGTTTTTAGGGTTTTCTTGGGTTTTTAGTATTTTTTAGGGTTTTCTTTGGTTTTTAGGATTTTCTAGGGTTTTTTAGGGTTTTCTAGGGTTTTTAGGATTTTTCTAAGGTTTTCTAGTGTTTTTTTATCTTTTTAGGGTTTTTTTTAGAGTTTTCTAAGGTTTTTTCGTGTTTTTAAGGTTTTAAGAGTTTTTTAGGGTTTTCTAGGGGTTTTTAGTGTTTTTTAAGGTTTAAAGGGTTTTCTAGGGTTTTTTTAGGGTTTTTTGGGTTTTTTGGGGTTTTTCAGGTTTTTAGGATTTTTTTAGGGTTTTCTAGGATTTTTAGGTTTTTTAGGGTGTTCTATGATTCTTAGGGTTTTTTACGGTTTTCTAGAGTTTTTTACGGTTTTCTAGGATTTTTTGGGATTTTCTAGAGTTTTTGGAGTTTTTAGGGTTTTCTAGGGTTTTTTAGGATTTTCTAGGGCTTTTTAGGGTTTTTTAATTTTATTTAGGATTTTTTAAGATTTTTAGGGTTTTTTAGGGATTTTAGGATTTTTTAGGGTTTTCTATCGTTGTTTGGGTTTTTTAAGGTTTTCTATCGTTGTTAGGGTTTTTTTAGGGTTTCTAGAGATTTTTAGGGTTTTTTAGGGTTTTCTAGGGATTTTAGGATTTTTTAGGGTTTTATAGGATTTTTTAGGTTTTTTAGGGTTTCCTATTATTCTTAGGATTTTTTAGAGTTTTCTAAGGTTTTCTGGAGTTTTTACGGTTTTCTTGGGTTTTTCAGGGTTTTCTATAGTTTTAAGAGTGTTTTAGGGTTTTCTAGGGGTTTTTAGGATTTTTTAGGGTTTTCTAGGGTTTTCTATGGTTTTTAGGGTTTTCTTGGGTTTTTAGTGTTTTTTAGGGTTTTCTATGGTTTTTAGGGTTTTCAAGGGTTTTTTAGTGTTTTTAGGGTTTTTTAGAATTTTCTTGGTTTTTTAGTGTTTTTTAGAGTTTTCTAGGGATTATAGTGTTTTTTTAGGGTTTTCTAGGGTTTTTGGTGTTTTTAAGGTTTTAAGGGTTTTTTAGGATTTTCTAGGGGTTTTTAGTGTTTTTTAAGGTTTTAAGGATTTTCTAGGGTTTTTTAGGGTTATTTGGATTTTTTAGGGTTTTTAGGGTGTTCTATGATTCTTAGGATTTTTAGGGTTTTCTAGAGTTTTTTATGGTTTTCTAGGGTTTTTTGGGGTTTTCTAGGGTTTTCTAGTGTTTTTGGAGTTTTTAGAGATTTCTAGGGTTTTTTAGGATTTTCTAGGACTTTTTAGGGATTTTTAGGGTTTTTTAATTTTTCTAGGATTTTTTAAGATTTTAAGGGTTTTTTTGGGATTTTAGGGTTTTTTTTTTCTTTTGTTTTCTATCGTTGTTAGGGTTTCTTTTAGGGTTTCTATAGATTTTTAGGGTTTTTTAGGGTTTTCAAAGATTTTCTAGAATTTTTAGCATTTTTAACCCAAAACACTAGAAAACACTATAAAACCCTAGAAACTTGAAAAAACCTAAAAAAACCCTAGAAATTCCTAAAAAACCTAGAAACCCTAAAAAACCCTTGAAAACCCTAACAAACCCTAGAGAATTTTAAATAATCCAAGAAAACCCTAAATACCCTGGAAAACCCTAGAAAACGCTAAAACCCTAGAAAACCCTAAAAAACTCTAAAAAACACTAAAAACCATAAAAAATCCTAAAAACCCTAGGAAACCCTAAAAGACCCTAAGAACCCTAGAAAACCCTAGAGAATTCTAAAAAAATCCTAGAAAACCCAGAAATCCCTAAAAATCCTAGAAAATGCTAAAAATCCCAGAGAATGCTAAAAAATCCTAGAAAACCCTAAAAAACTCTAAGAACTCTAGAAAACCCTAGAAAACTCCAAAAAATCCTAGAAAACCGTAAAAAACCCTAGAAAACCCTAAAAACCCTAAAAAGAAAAAAAAACCCTAGAAAACCCTAAAACACTTTAGAAAACCCTAGAAAACCGTAAAAAACCATAAGAAATCCTAAATATCCTAAAAACACTAAAAACCCAAGAAAACCCTAAAAAACTAAAAACCCCCTAGAAAACCCTAAAAAATCCTAAAAACCTTAGAAAACCCTAAAAAACCCAAAAAACACAAAAACTTTTTTATGATTTTTTAGCGTTTTCAAGGTTTTTAGTGTTTCTAGGGTTTTTAGGGTTTTTTAGGAGTTTTTAGGATTCTCTAGGGGCTTTAGTGTTTTTTAGGGTTTTGTAGGGTTTGTTAGAATTTTCTAGTGTTTTGTAGGGTTTTTAGCATTTTTTAGGATTTTCTAGGGTTTTTAGAATTTTTTAGGGTTTTGTAGGATTTTTTAGGTTTTTTTAGGGTTTCCTATTGTTCTTAGGATTTTTTAGAGTTTTCTAAGGTTTTCTGGAGTTTTTACGGTTTTCTAGGGTTTTTTGGGGTTTTTTAGAGTTTTAAGGGTGTTTTAGGGTTTTCTACGGTTTTTAGGATTTTTTTAGGGTTTTCTAGGGTTTTCTATGGTTTTTAGGGTTTTCTTGGGTTTTTAGTGTTTTTTAGGGTTTTCTATGGTTTTTAGGGTTTTCAAGGGTTTTTTAGTGTTTTTAGTGTGTTTAGGGTTTTTTAGAATTTTCTAGGTTTTTAAGTGTTTTTTAGAGTTTTCTAGGGATTATAGTGTTTTTTAGGGTTTTTTAGGGTTTTCTAGGGTTTTTGGTGTTTCTAAGGTTTTAAGGGTTTTTTAGGATTTTCTAGGGGTTTTTAGTTTTTTAAGGTTTTAAGGGTTTTCTAGGGTTTTTTAGGGTTTTTTGGATTTTTTAGGATTTTTAGGGTGTTCTATGATTCTTAGGATTTTTAGGGTTTTCTAGGGTTTTTTATGGTTTTCTAGGATTTTTGGGGTTTTCTAGGGTTTTCTAGAGTTTTTGGAGTTTTTTGGGATTTCTAGGTTTTTAAGGATTTTCTAGTACTTTTTAGGGATTTTTAATTTTTCTAGGATTTTTTAAGATTTTAAGGGTTTTTTTGGGATTTTAGGTTTTTTTTTCTTTTGTTTT
This sequence comes from Arachis hypogaea, assembly GCF_003086295.3. NCBI lineage: Eukaryota > Viridiplantae > Streptophyta > Magnoliopsida > Fabales > Fabaceae > Arachis > Arachis hypogaea. Next base: position 77,334,203 of record NC_092046.1, on the reverse strand, counting down.
CTATCGTTGTTAGGGTTTTTTTTTAGGGTTTCTAGAGATTTTAAGGATTTTTTAGGGTTTTCAAAGATTTTCTAAAATTTTTAGCGTTTTTAACCCAAAACACTAGAAAACACTATAAAACCCTACAAAACCCAAGAAAACGCGAAAGAACCTAAAAAAACCTAGAAATTCCTAAAAAACCTAGAAACCCTAAAAAAACCCTTGAAAACCCTAACAAACCCTAGAGAATCTTAAATAATCCAAGAAAACCCTAAATACCCTGGAAAACCCTAGAAAACCCTAAAAAACTCTAAAAAACGCTAAAAACCATAAAAAATCCTAAAAACCCTAGGAAACCCTAAAAGGCCCTAAGAACCCTAGAAAACCCTAGAGAATTCTAAAAAAATCCTAGAAAACCCAGAAATCCCTAAAAACCCTAGAAAATGCTAAAAATCCCAGAGAATGCTAAAAAATCCTAGAAAACCCTAAAAAACTCTAAGAACTCTAGAAAATCCTAGAAAACTCCAAAAAACCCTAGAAAACCGTAAAAAACCCTAGAAAACCCTAAAAACACTAAAAACAAAAAAACCCTAGAAAACCCTAAAACACTTTAGAAAACCCTAGAAAACCGTAAAAAACCATAAGAAATCCTAAATATCCTAAAAACACTAAAAACCCAAGAAAACCCTAAAAAACTAAAAACCCCCTAGAAAACCCTAAAAATCCTAAAAACCTTAGAAAACCCTAAAAAACCCAAAAAACACTAAAAAACTTTTTTATGCTTTTTTAGCGTTTTCAAGGTTTTTAGTGTTTCTAGGGTTTTTAGGGTTTTCTAGAGTTTTTAAGGTTTTCTAGGGTTTTTAGGGTTTTTTAGGAGTTTTTTGGATTCTCTAGGGGCTTTAGTGTTTTTTAGGGTTTTGTAGGGTTTGTTAGAATTTTCTAGTGTTTTGTAGGGTTTTTTGCATTTTTTAGGATTTTCTAGGATTTTTAGAATTTTTTAGGGTTTTGTAGGATTTTTTAGGTGTTTTAGGGTTTCCTATTATTCTTATGGCTTTTTAGTGTTTCCTAAGGTTTTCTGGAGTTTTTACGGTTTTCTAGGATTTTTCGGGGTTTTCTAGGATTTTCTAGAGTTTTAAGAGATTTTTAGGGTTTTCTACGGTTTTTAGGGTTTTTTAGGGTTTTCTAGGGTTTTCTATGGTTTTTAGGATTTTCTTGGGTTTTTAGTATTTTTTAGGGTTTTCTTTGGTTTTTAGGATTTTCTAGGGTTTTTTAGGGTTTTCTAGAGTTTTTACGATTTTTCTAAGGTTATCTAGTATTTTTTATGTTTTTAGGGTTTTTTTAAGAGTTTTCTAAGGTTTTTTAAGGTTTTAAGGGTTTTTTAGGGTTTTCTAGGGGGTTTTTTTTAGGTTTAAAGGGTTTTCTCGGGTTTTTTTTTAGAGTTTTTTGGGTTTTTTAGGGTTTTCTAGGTTTTTAGGATTTTTTTAGGGTTTTCTAGGATTTTTAGGTTTTTTAGGGTGTTCAATGATTCTTAGGGTTTTTTACGGTTTTCTAGGATTTTTTGGGGTTTTCTAGAGTTTTTGGAGTTTTTAGGGTTTTCTAGGGTTTTTTAGGATTTTATAGGGTTTTTTAGGATTTTCTAGGGCTTTTTAGGATTTTTTTAATTTTTCTAGGATTTTTTAAGATTTTTAGGGTTTTTTAGGGATTTTAGGATTTTTTTGGGTTTTCTATCGTTGTTTGGGTTTTTTAAGGTTTTCTATCGTTGTTAGGGTTTTTTTAGGGTTTCTAGAGATATTTAGGGTTTTTTAGGGTTTTTTAGGGTTTTCTAGGGATTTTAGGATTTTTTAGGGTTTTATAGGATTTTTTAGGTTTTTTAGGATTTCCTATTATTCTTAGGATTTTTTAGAGTTTTCTAAGTTTTTCTGGAGTTGTTACGGTTTTCTAGGGTTTTTCAGGGTTTTCTAGAGTTTTAAGAGTGTTTTAGGGTTTTCTAGGGGGTTTTTAGGATTTTTAGGGTTTTCTAGGGTTTTCTATGGTTTTTAGGGTTTTCTTGGGTTTTTAGTGTTTTTTAGGGTTTTCTATGGTTTTTAGGGTTTTCAAGGGTTTTTTAGTGTTTTTAGGATTTTTTAGAATTTTCTAGGTTTTTTAGTGTTTGTTAGAGTTTTCTAGGGATTATAGTGTTTTTTAGGGTTTTCTAGGGTTTTTGGTGTTTTTAAGATTTTAAGGGTTTTTTAGGATTTTCTAGGGGTTTTTAGTGTTTTTTAAGGTTTTAAGGGTTTTCTAGGGTTTTTTAGGGTTTTTTGGATTTTTTAGGGTTTTTAGGGTGTTCTATGATTCTTAGGATTTTTAGGGTTTTCTAGGGTTTTTTATGGTTTTCTAGGGTTTTTTGGGGTTTTCTAGGGTTTTCTAGAGTTTTTGGAGTTTTTAGGGATTTCTAGGGTTTTTTAGGATTTTCTAGGACTTTTTAGGGATTTTTAGGGTTTTTTAATTTTTCTAGGATCTTTTAAGTTTTTAAGGGTTTTTTTGGGATTTTAGGATTTTTTTTTCCTTTTGTTTTCTATCGTTGTTAGGGTTTTTTTAGGGTTTCTAGAGATTTTTAGGGTTTTTTAGGGTTTTCAAAGATTTTCTAGAATTTTTAGCGTTTTTAACCCAAAACACTAGAAAACACTATAAAACCCTACAAAACCCTAGAAAACGCAAAAGAACCTAAAAAAAACCTAGAAATTCCTAAAAACCTAGAAACCCTAAAAAAACCCTTGAAAACCCTAACAAACCCTAGAGAATCTTAAAAAATCCAAGAAAACCCTAAATACCCTGGAAAACCCTAGAAAACGCTAAAACCCTAAAAAACCCTAGAAAACACTTAACCATAAAAAAGCCTAAAAACCCTAGAAAACCCTAAAAAACCCTAAGAACCCTAGAAAACCCTAGAGAATTCTAAAAAAATCCTAGAAAACCCAGAAATCCCTAAAAACCCTAGAAAATGCTAAAAATCCCAGAGAATGCTAAAAAATCCTAGAAAACCCTAAAAAACTCTAAGAACTCTAGAAAACCCTAGAAAACTCCAAAAAACCCTAGAAAACCGTAAAAAACCCTAGAAAACCCTAAAAACAAAAAAAACCCTAGAAAACCCTAAAACACTTTAGAAAACCCTAGAAAACCGTAAAAAACCATAAGAAATCCTAAATATCCTAAAAACACTAAAAACCCAAGAAAACCCTAAAAACCCCCTAGAAAACCCTAAAAAATCCTAAAAACCTTAGAAAACCCTAAAAAACCCAAAAAACACTAAAAAACTTTTTTATGCTTTTTTAGCGTTTTCAAGGTTTTTAGTGTTTCTAGGGTTTTTAGGGTTTTTTAGGAGTTTTTAGGATTCTCTAGGGGCTTTAGTGTTTTTTAGGGTTTTGTAGGGTTTGTTAGAATTTTCTAGTGTTTTGTAGGGTTTTTAGCATTTTTTAGGGTTTTCTAGGGTTTTTAGAATTTTTTAGGGTTTTGTAGGATTTTTTAGGGTTTCCTATTATTCTTATGGCTTTTTAGTGTTTTTTAAGGTTTTCTGGAGTTTTTACGGTTTTCTAGGATTTTTCGGGGTTTTCTAGGATTTCCTACGGTTTTTAGGATTTTTTAGGGTTTTCTAGGGTTTTCTATAGTTTTTAGGGTTTTCTTGGGTATTTAGTGTTTTTTAGGGTTTTCTTTGGTTTTTAGGATTTTCTAGGGTTTTTTAGGGTTTTCTAGGGTTTTTAGGATTTTTCTAAGGTTTTCTAGTGTTTTTTATCTTTTTAGGGTTTTTTTTAGAGTTTTCTATGGTTTTTTCGTGTTTTTAAGGTTTTAAGAGTTTTTTAGGGTTTTCTAGGGGTTTTTAGTGTTTTTTAAGGTTTAAAGGGTTTTCTAGGGTTTTTTTTAGGGTTTTTTGGGTTTTTTGGGGTTTTTCAGGTTTTTAGGATTTTTTTAGGGTTTTCTAGGATTTTTAGGTTTTTTAGGGTGTTCTATGATTCTTAGGGTTTTTTACGGTTTAGGGTTTAGGGTTTACGGTTTTCTAGGATTTTTTGGGATTTTCTAGAGTTTTTGGAGTTTTTAGGGTTTTCTAGGGTTTTTTAGGATTTTCTAGGGCTTTTTAGGGTTTTTTAATTTTATTTAGGATTTTTTAAGATTTTTAGGGTTTTTTAGGGATTTTAGGATTTTTTAGGGTTTTCTATCGTTGTTTGGGTTTTTTAAGGTTTTCTATCGTTGTTAGGGTTTTTTTAGGGTTTCTAGAGATTTTTAGAGTTTTTTAGGGTTTTCTAGGGATTTTAGGATTTTTAGGGTTTTATAGGATTTTTTAGGTTTTTTAGGGTTTCCTATTATTCATAGGATTTTTTAGAGTTTTCTAAGGTTTTCTGGAGTTTTTACGGTTTTCTAGGGTTTTTCAGGATTTTCTATATTTTTAAGAGTGTTTTAGGGTTTTCTAGGGGGTTTTTAGGATTTTCTAGGGTTTTCTATGGTTTTTAGGATTTTCTTGGTTTTTTAGTGTTTTTAGGGTTTTCTATGGTTTTTAGGGTTTTCAAGGGTTTTTTAGTGTTTTTAGTGTTTTTAGGGTTTTTTAGAATTTTCTAGGTTTTTTAGTGTTTTTTAGAGTTTTCTAGGGATTATAGTGTTTTTTAGGGTTTTCTAGGGTTTTTGGTGTTTTTAAGGTTTTAAGGGTTTTTTAGGATTTTCTAGGGGTTTTTAGTGTTTTTTAAGGTTTATGGGTTTTCTAGGGTTTTTTAGGGTTATTTGGATTTTTTAGGGTTTTTAGGGTGTTCTATGATTCTTAGGATTTTTAGGGTTTTCTAGGGTTTTTTATGGTTTTCTAGGGTTTTTTGGGGTTTTCTAGGGTTTTCTAGAGTTTTTGGAGTTTTTAGAGATTTCTAGGGTTTTTTAGGATTTTCTAGGACTTTTTAAGGATTTTTAGGGTTTTTTAATTTTTCTAGGATTTTTTAAGATTTTAAGGGTTTTTTTGGGATTTTAGGGTTTTTTTTTCTTTTGTTTTCTATCGTTGTTAGGGTTTTTTTTTTAGGGTTTCTAGAGATTTTTAGGGTTTTTTAGGGTTTTCAAAGATAGAATTTTTAGCGTTTTTAACCCAAAAACACTAGAAAACACTATAAAACCCTACAAAACCCTAGAAACTTGAAAAAACCTAAAAAAACCCTAGAAATTCCTAAAAAACCTAGAAACCCTAAAAAACCCTTGAAAACCCTAACAAACCCTAGAGAATCTTAAATAATCCAAGAAAACCCTAAATACCCTGGAAAACCCTAGAAAACGCTAAAACCCTAGAAAACCCTAAAAAACACTAAAAACCATAAAAAATCCTAAAAACCCTAGGAAACCCTAAAAGACCCTAAGAACCTTGGAAAACCCTAGAGAATTCTAAAAAAATCCTAGAAAACCCAGAAATCCCTAAAAACCCTAGAAAATGCTAAAAATCCCAGAGAATGCTAAAAAATCCTAGAAAACCCTAAAAAACTCTAAGAACTCTAGAAAACCCTAGAAAACTCCAAAAAATCCTAGAAAAACGTAAAAAACCCTAGAAAACCCTAAAAACCCTAAAAACAAAAAAAAACCCTAGAAAATCCTAAAACACATTAGAAAACCCTAGAAAACCGTAAAAAACCATAAGAAATCCTAAATATCCTAAAAACACTAAAAATCCAAGAAAACCCTAAAAAACTAAAAACCCCCTAGAAAACCCTAAAAAATCCTAAAAACCTTAGAAAACCCTAAAAAACCCAAAAAACACTAAAAAACTTTTTAATGCTTTTTTAGCGTTTTCAAGGTTTTTAGTGTTTCTAGGGTTTTTACGGTTTTTAGGGTTTTCTAGAGTTTTTAAGGTTTTCTAGGGTTTTTAGGGTTTTTTAGGATTCTCTAGGGACTTTAGTTTTTTTTAGGTTTTTGTTGGGTTTGTTAGAATTTTCTAGTGTTTTGTAGGGTTTTTAGCATTTTTTAGGGTTTTCTAGGGTTTTTAGAATTTTTTAGGGTTTTGTAGGATTTTTTAGGTTTTTTAGGGTTTCCTATTATTCTTATGGCTTTTTAGTGTTTTCTAAGGTTTTCTGGAGTTTTTACGGTTTTCTAGGATTTTTCGGGGTTTTCTAGGATTTCCTACGGTTTTTAGGATTTTTTAGAGTTTTCTAGGGTTTTCTATAGTTTTTAGGGTTTTCTTGGGTTTTTAGTGTTTTTTAGGGTTTTCTTTGGTTTTTAGGATTTTCTAGGGTTTTTTAGGGTTTTCTAGGGTTTTTAGGATTTTTCTAAGGTTTTCTAGTGTTTTTTTATCTTTTTAGGGTTTTTTTTAGAGTTTTCTAAGGTTTTTTCGTGTTTTTAAGGTTTTAAGAGTTTTTTAGGGTTTTCTAGGGGTTTTTAGTGTTTTTTAAGGTTTAAAGGGTTTTCTAGGGTTTTTTTAGGGTTTTTTGGGTTTTTTGGGGTTTTCCAGGTTTTTAGGATTTTTTTAGGGTTTTCTAGGATTTTTAGGTTTTTAGGGTGTTCTATGATTCTTAGGGTTTTTTACGGTTTTCTAGAGTTTTTTACGGTTTTCTAGGATTTTTTGGGGTTTTCTAGAGTTTTTGGAGTTTTTAGGGTTTTCTAGGGTTTTTTAAGATTTTCTAGGGTTTTTTAGGATTTTCTAGGGCTTTTTAGGGTTTTTTTAATTTTTTTAGGATTTTTTAAGATTTTTAGGGTTTTTTAGGGATTTTAGGATTTTTTTGGGTTTTCTATCGTTGTTTGGGTTTTTTAAGGTTTTCTATCGTTGTTAGGGTTTTTTTAGGGTTTCTAGAGATTTTTAGGGTTTTTTAGGGTTTTTTAGGGTTTTCTAGGGATTTTAGGATTTTTTAGGGTTTTATAGGATTTTTTAGGTTTTTTAGGGTTTCCTATTATTCATAGGATTTTTTAGAGTTTTCTCAGGTTTTCTGGAGTTTTTACGGTTTTCTAGGGTTTTTCGAGGTTTTCTAGAGTTTTAAGAGTGTTTTAGGGTTTTCTACGGCTTTTAGGATTTTTTAGGGTTTTCTAGGGTTTTCTATGCTTTTTAGGATTTTCTTGGGTTTTTAGTGGTTTTTAGGGTTTTCTATGGTTTTTAGGGTTTTCAAGGGTTTTTTAGTGTTTTTAGTGTTTTTAGGGTTTTTTAGAATTTTCTAGGTTTTTTAGTGTTTTTTAGAGTTTTCTAGGGATTATAGTGTTTTTTAGGGTTTTTTAGGGTTTTCTAGGGTTTTTGGTGTTTTTAAGGTTTTAAGGGTTTTTAGGATTTTCTAGGGGTTTTTAGTGTTTTTAAGGGTTTTCTAGGGTTTTTAGGGTTTTTTGGATTTTTTAGGGTGTTCTATGATTCTTAGGATTTTTAGGGTTTTCTAGGGTTTTTTATGGTTTTCTAGGGTTTTTTGGGGTTTTCTAGGGTTTTCTAGAGTTTTTGAAGTTTTTAGGGATTTCTAGGGTTTTTTAGGATTTTCTAGGACTTTTTAGGGATTTTTAGGGTTTTTTAATTTTTCTAGGATTTTTTAAGATTTTAAGGGATTTTTTGGGATTTTAGGGTTTTTTTTCTTTTGTTTTCTATCGTTGTTAGGGTTTTTTTTAGGGTTTCTAGAGATTTTTAGGGTTTTTTAGGGTTTTCAAAGATTTTCTAGAATTTTTAGCGTTTTTAACCCAAAACACTAGAAAATACTATAAAACCCTACAAAACCCTAGAAAACGCGAAAGAACCTAAAAAAACCTAGAAATTCCTAAAAAACCTAGAAACCCTAAAAAAACCCTTGAAAACCCTAACAAACCCTAGAGAATCTTAAAAAATCCAAGAAAACCCTAAATACCCTGGAAAACCCTAGAAAATGCTAAAACCCTAGAAAACCCTAAAAAACCCTAGGAGACCCTAAAAGACCCTAAGAACCCTAGAAAACCCTAGAGAATTCTAAAAAAATCCTAGAAAACCCAGAAATCCCTAAAAACCCTAGAAAATGCTAAAAAATCCTAGAAAACCCTAAAAAACTCTAAGAACTCTAGAAAACCCTAGAAAACTCCAAAAAACCCTAAAAACAAAAAAAACCCTAGAAAACCCTAAAACACTTTAGAAAACCCTAGAGAACCGTAAAAAACCATAAGAAATCCTAAAAACACTAAAAACCCAAGAAAACCCTAAAAACCCTAAAAAACTAAAAACCCCCTAGAAAACCCTAAAAATCCTAAAAACCTTAGAAAACCCTAAAAAATCCAAAAAACACTAAAAAACTTTTTTATGCTTTTTAGCGTTTTCAAGCTTTTTAGTGTTTCTACGGTTTTTAGGGTTTTAGGGTTTTCTAGATTTTTTAAGGTTTTCTAGGGTTTTTAGGCTTTTTTAGGAGTTTTTAGGATTCTCTAGGGGCTTTAGTATTTTTTAGGGTTTTGTAGGGTTTGTTAGAATTTTCTAGTGTTTTTAGAATTTTTTAGGGTTTTGTAGGATTTTTTAGGTTTTTTAGGGTTTCCTATTATTCTTATGGCTTTTTAGTGTTTTCTAAGGTTTTCTGGAGTTTTTACGGTTTTCTAGGATTTTTCGGGGTTTTCTAGGATTTTCTAGAGTTTTAAGAGATTTTTAGGGTTTTCTACGGTTTTTAGGATTTTTTAGGGTTTTCTAGGGTTTTCTATGGTTTTTAGGGTTTTCTTGGGTTTTTAGTGTTTTTTAGGGTTTTCTTTGGTTTTTAGGATTTTCTAGGGTTTTTTAGGGTTTTCTAGGGTTTTTAGGATTTTCCTAAGGTTTTCTAGTGTTTTTTATCTTTTTAGGGTTTTTTTTAGAGTTTTCTAAGGGTTTTTAGTGTTTTTAAGGTTTTAAGGGTTTTTTAGGGTTTTCTAGGGGTTTTTAGTGTTTTTTAAGGTTTAAAGGATTTTCTAGGGTTTTTTTAGGGTTTTTTTTTTGGTTTTTTAAGGTTTTCTAGGTTTTTAGGATTTTTTAAGGGTTTTCTAAGATTTTCTAGGTTTTTTAGGGTGTTCTATGATTCTTAGGGTTTTTTACGGTTTTCTATAGTTTTTTACGGTTTTCTAGGATTTTTTGGGTTTTTCTAGAGTTTTTGGAGTTTTTAGGGTTTTCTATGGTTTTTTAGGATTTTCTAGGGTTTTTTAGGATTTTCTAGGGCTTTTTAGGGGTTTTTAATTTTTTTTAGGACTTTTTAAGATTTTTAGGGTTTTTTAGGGATTTTAGGGTTTTTTTGGGTTTTCTATCGTTGTTTGGGTTTTTTAAGGTTTTCTATCGTTGTTAGGGTTTTTTTAGGGTTTCTAGAGATATTTAGGGTTTTTTAGGGTTTTTTAGGGTTTTCTAGGGATTTTAGGATTTTTTAGGGTTTTATAGGATTTTTTAGGGTTTCCTATTATTCTTAGGATTTTTTAGAGTTTTCTAAGGTTTTCTGGAGTTTTTACGGTTTTCTAGGGTTTTTCGGGGTTTTCTAGAGTTTTAAGAGTGTTTTAGGGTTTTCTACGGTTTTTAGGATTTTTTAGGGTTTTCTAGGGTTTTCTATGGTTTTTAGGGTTTTCTTGGGTTTTTAGTGTTTTTTAGGGTTTTCTATGGTTTTTAGGGTTTTCAAGGGTTTTTTAGTGTTTTTAGTGTTTTTAGGTTTTTTTAGGGTTTTGTAGGATTTTTTAGGTTTTTTAGGGTTTCCTATTATTCTTATGGCTTTTTAGTGTTTTCTAAGGTTTTCTGGAGTTTTTACGGTTTTCTAGGATTTTTCGGGGTTTTCTAGGATTTCCTACGGTTTTTAGGATTTTTTAGGGTTTTCTAGGGTTTTCTATAGTTTTTAGGGTTTTCTTGGGTTTTTAGTGTTTTTTAGGGTTTTCTTTGGTTTTTAGGATTTTCTAGGGTTTTTTAGGGTTTTCTAGGGTTTTTAGGATTTTTCTAAGGTTTTCTAGTGTTTTTTATCTTTTTAGGGTTTTTTTAGAGTTTTCTAAGGTTTTTTCGTGTTTTTAAGGTTTTAAGAGTTTTTTAGGGTTTTCTAGGGGTTTTTAGTGTTTTTTAAGGTTTAAAGGGTTTTCTAGGGTTTTTTTAGGGTTTTTTGGGGTTTTCCAGGTTTTTAGGATTTTTTTAGGGTTTTCTAGGATTTTTAGGTTTTTTAGGGTGTTCTATGATTCTTAGGGTTTTTTACGGTTTTCTAGAGTTTTTTACGGTTTTCTAGGATTTTTTGGGGTTTTCTAGAGTTTTTGGAGTTTTTAGGGTTTTCTAGGGTTTTTTAGGATTTTCTAGGGTTTTTTAGGATTTCCTAGGGCTTTTTAGGGTTTTTTTAATTTTTTTTAGGATTTTTTAAGATTTTTAGGGTTTTTTAGGGATTTTAGGATTTTTTTGGGTTTTCTATCGTTGTTTTGGTTTTTTAAGGTTTTCTATCGTTGTTAGGGTTTTTTTAGGGTTTCTAGAGATTTTTAGGGTTTTTTAGGGTTTTTTAGGGTTTTCTAGGGATTTTAGGATTTTTTAGGGTTTTATAGGATTTTTTAGGTTTTTTAGGGTTTCCTATTATTCATAGGATTTTTTAGAGTTTTCTCAGGTTTTCTGGAGTTTTTACGATTTTCTAGGGTTTTTCGAGGTTTTCTAGAGTTTTAAGAGTGTTTTAGGGTTTTCTACGGCTTTTAGGATTTTTTAGGGTTTTCTAGGGTTTTCTATGCTTTTTAGGATTTTCTTGGGTTTTTAGTGGTTTTTAGGGTTTTCTATGGTTTTTAGGGTTTTCAAGGGTTTTTTAGTGTTTTTAGTGTTTTTAGGGTTTTTTAGAATTTTCTAGGTTTTTTAGTGTTTTTTAGAGTTTTCTAGGGATTATAGTGTTTTTTAGGGTTTTTTAGGGTTTTCTAGGGTTTTTGGTGTTTTTAAGGTTTTAAGGGTTTTTAGGATTTTCTAGGGGTTTTTAGTGTTTTTTAAGGGTTTTCTAGGGTTTTTAGGGTTTTTTGGATTTTTTAGGGTTTTTAGGGTGTTCTATGATTCTTAGGATTTTTAGGGTTTTCTAGGGTTTTTTATGGTTTTCTAGGGTTTTTTGGGGTTTTCTAGGGTTTTCTAGAGTTTTTGAAGTTTTTAGGGATTTCTAGGGTTTTTTAGGATTTTCTAGGACTTTTTAGGGATTTTTAGGGTTTTTTAATTTTTCTAGGATTTTTTAAGATTTTAAGGGATTTTTTGGGATTTTAGGGTTTTTTTTTCTTTTGTTTTCTATCGTTGTTAGGGTTTTTTTTAGGGTTTCTAGAGATTTTTAGGGTTTTTTAGGGTTTTCAAAGATTTTCTAGAATTTTTAGCGTTTTTAACCCAAAACACTAGAAAATACTATAAAACCCTACAAAACCCTAGAAAACGCGAAAGAACCTAAAAAAACCTAGAAATTCCTAAAAAACCTAGAAACCCTAAAAAAACCCTTGAAAACCCTAACAAACCCTAGAGAATCTTAAAAAATCCAAGAAAACCCTAAATACCCTGGAAAACCCTAGAAAATGCTAAAACCCTAGAAAACCCTAAAAAACCCTAGGAGACCCTAAAAGACCCTAAGAACCCTAGAAAACCCTAGAGAATTCTAAAAAAATCCTAGAAAACCCAGAAATCCCTAAAAACCCTAGAAAATGCTAAAAATCCTAGAAAACCCTAAAAAACTCTAAGAACTCTAGAAAACCCTAGAAAACTCCAAAAAACCCTAGAAAACCGTAAAAAACCCTAGAAAACCCTAAAAACCCTAAAAACAAAAAAAACCCTAGAAAACCCTAAAACACTTTAGAAAACCCTAGAGAACCGTAAAAAACCATAAGAAATCCTAAAAACACTAAAAACCCAAGAAAACCCTAAAAACCCTAAAAAACTAAAAACCCCCTAGAAAACCCTAAAAATCCTAAAAACCTTAGAAAACCCTAAAAAATCCAAAAAACACTAAAAAACTTTTTTATGCTTTTTTAGCGTTTTCAAGCTTTTTAGTGTTTCTACGGTTTTTAGGGTTTTAGGGTTTTCTAGATTTTTTAAGGTTTTCTAGGGTTTTTAGGCTTTTTTAGGAGTTTTTAGGATTCTCTAGGGGCTTTAGTATTTTTTAGGGTTTTGTAGGGTTTGTTAGAATTTTCTAGTGTTTTTAGAATTTTTTAGGGTTTTGTAGGATTTTTTAGGTTTTTTAGGGTTTCCTATTATTCTTATGGCTTTTTAGTGTTTTCTAAGGTTTTCTGGAGTTTTTACGGTTTTCTAGGATTTTTCGGGGTTTTCTAGGATTTTCTAGAGTTTTAAGAGATTTTTAGGGTTTTCTACGGTTTTTAGGATTTTTTAGGGTTTTCTAGGGTTTTCTATGGTTTTTAGGGTTTTCTTGGGTTTTTAGTGTTTTTTAGGGTTTTCTTTGGTTTTTAGGATTTTCTAGGGTTTTTTAGGGTTTTCTAGGGTTTTTAGGATTTTCCTAAGGTTTTCTAGTGTTTTTTATCTTTTTAGGGTTTTTTTTAGAGTTTTCTAAGGGTTTTTAGTGTTTTTAAGGTTTTAAGGGTTTTTTAGGGTTTTCTAGGGGTTTTTAGTGTTTTTTAAGGTTTAAAGGATTTTCTAGGGTTTTTTTAGGGTTTTTTTTTTGGTTTTTTAAGGTTTTCTAGGTTTTTAGGATTTTTTAAGGGTTTTCTAAGATTTTCTAGGTTTTTTAGGGTGTTCTATGATTCTTAGGGTTTTTTACGGTTTTCTATAGTTTTTTACGGTTTTCTAGGATTTTTTGGGTTTTTCTAGAGTTTTTGGAGTTTTTAGGGTTTTCTATGGTTTTTTAGGATTTTCTAGGGTTTTTTAGGATTTTCTAGGGCTTTTTAGGGGTTTTTAATTTTTTTTAGGACTTTTTAAGATTTTTAGGGTTTTTTAGGGATTTTAGGGTTTTTTTGGGTTTTCTATCGTTGTTTGGGTTTTTTAAGGTTTTCTATCGTTGTTAGGGTTTTTTTAGGGTTTCTAGAGATATTTAGGGTTTTTTAGGGTTTTTTAGGGTTTTCTAGGGATTTTAGGATTTTTTAGGGTTTTATAGGATTTTTTAGGGTTTCCTATTATTCTTAGGATTTTTTAGAGTTTTCTAAGGTTTTCTGGAGTTTTTACGGTTTTCTAGGGTTTTTCGGGGTTTTCTAGAGTTTTAAGAGTGTTTTAGGGTTTTCTACGGTTTTTAGGATTTTTTAGGGTTTTCTAGGGTTTTCTATGGTTTTTAGGGTTTTCTTGGGTTTTTAGTGTTTTTTAGGGTTTTCTATGGTTTTTAGGGTTTTCAAGGGTTTTTTAGTGTTTTTAGTGTTTTTAGGTTTTTTTAGGGTTTTGTAGGATTTTTTAGGTTTTTTAGGGTTTCCTATTATTCTTATGGCTTTTTAGTGTTTTCTAAGGTTTTCTGGAGTTTTTACGGTTTTCTAGGATTTTTCGGGGTTTTCTAGGATTTCCTACGGTTTTTAGGATTTTTTAGGGTTTTCTAGGGTTTTCTATAGTTTTTAGGGTTTTCTTGGGTTTTTAGTGTTTTTTAGGGTTTTCTTTGGTTTTTAGGATTTTCTAGGGTTTTTTAGGGTTTTCTAGGGTTTTTAGGATTTTTCTAAGGTTTTCTAGTGTTTTTTATCTTTTTAGGGTTTTTTTAGAGTTTTCTAAGGTTTTTTCGTGTTTTTAAGGTTTTAAGAGTTTTTTAGGGTTTTCTAGGGGTTTTTAGTGTTTTTTAAGGTTTAAAGGGTTTTCTAGGGTTTTTTTAGGGTTTTTTGGGGTTTTCCAGGTTTTTAGGATTTTTTTAGGGTTTTCTAGGATTTTTAGGTTTTTTAGGGTGTTCTATGATTCTTAGGGTTTTTTACGGTTTTCTAGAGTTTTTTACGGTTTTCTAGGATTTTTTGGGGTTTTCTAGAGTTTTTGGAGTTTTTAGGGTTTTCTAGGGTTTTTTAGGATTTTCTAGGGTTTTTTAGGATTTCCTAGGGCTTTTTAGGGTTTTTTTAATTTTTTTTAGGATTTTTTAAGATTTTTAGGGTTTTTTAGGGATTTTAGGATTTTTTTGGGTTTTCTATCGTTGTTTGGGTTTTTTAAGGTTTTCTATCGTTGTTAGGGTTTTTTTAGGGTTTCTAGAGATTTTTAGGGTTTTTTAGGGTTTTTTAGGGTTTTCTAGGGATTTTAGGATTTTTTAGGGTTTTATAGGATTTTTTAGGTTTTTTAGGGTTTCCTATTATTCATAGGATTTTTTAGAGTTTTCTCAGGTTTTCTGGAGTTTTTACGGTTTTCTAGGGTTTTTCGAGGTTTTCTAGAGTTTTAAGAGTGTTTTAGGGTTTTCTACGGCTTTTAGGATTTTTTAGGGTTTTCTAGGGTTTTCTATGCTTTTTAGGATTTTCTTGGGTTTTTAGTGGTTTTTAGGGTTTTCTATGGTTTTTAGGGTTTTCAAGGGTTTTTTAGTGTTTTTAGTGTTTTTAGGGTTTTTTAGAATTTTCTAGGTTTTTTAGTGTTTTTTAGAGTTTTCTAGGGATTATAGTGTTTTTTAGGGTTTTTTAGGGTTTTCTAGGGTTTTTGGTGTTTTTAAGGTTTTAAGGGTTTTTAGGATTTTCTAGGGGTTTTTAGTGTTTTTTAAGGGTTTTCTAGGGTTTTTAGGGTTTTTTGGATTTTTTAGGGTTTTTAGGGTGTTCTATGATTCTTAGGATTTTTAGGGTTTTCTAGGGTTTTTTATGGTTTTCTAGGGTTTTTTGGGGTTTTCTAGGGTTTTCTAGAGTTTTTGAAGTTTTTAGGGATTTCTAGGGTTTTTTAGGATTTTCTAGGACTTTTTAGGGATTTTTAGGGTTTTTTAATTTTTCTAGGATTTTTTAAGATTTTAAGGGATTTTTTGGGATTTTAGGGTTTTTTTTTCTTTTGTTTTCTATCGTTGTTAGGGTTTTTTTTAGGGTTTCTAGAGATTTTTAGGGTTTTTTAGGGTTTTCAAAGATTTTCTAGAATTTTTAGCGTTTTTAACCCAAAACACTAGAAAATACTATAAAACCCTACAAAACCCTAGAAAACGCGAAAGAACCTAAAAAAACCTAGAAATTCCTAAAAAACCTAGAAACCCTAAAAAAACCCTTGAAAACCCTAACAAACCCTAGAGAATCTTAAAAAATCCAAGAAAACCCTAAATACCCTGGAAAACCCTAGAAAATGCTAAAACCCTAGAAAACGCTAAAAAACCCTAGGAGACCCTAAAAGACCCTAAGAACCCTAGAAAACCCTAGAGAATTCTAAAAAAATCCTAGAAAACCCAGAAATCCCTAAAAACCCTAGAAAATACTAAAAAATCCTAGAAAACCCTAAAAAACTCTAAGAACTCTAGAAAACCCTAGAAAACTCCAAAAAACCCTAGAAAACCGTAAAAAACCCTAGAAAACCCTAAAAACCCTAAAAACAAAAAAAACCCTAGAAAACCCTAAAACACTTTAGAAAACCCTAGAGAACCGTAAAAAACCATAAGAAATCCTAAAAACACTAAAAACCCAAGAAAACCCTAAAAACCCTAAAAAACTAAAAACCCCCTAGAAAACCCTAAAAATCCTAAAAACCTTAGAAAACCCTAAAAAATCCAAAAAACACTAAAAAACTTTTTTATGCTTTTTTAGCGTTTTCAAGCTTTTTAGTGTTTCTACGGTTTTTAGGGTTTTAGGGTTTTCTAGATTTTTTAAGGTTTTCTAGGGTTTTTAGGCTTTTTTAGGAGTTTTTAGGATTCTCTAGGGGCTTTAGTATTTTTTAGGGTTTTGTAGGGTTTGTTAGAATTTTCTAGTGTTTTTAGAATTTTTTAGGGTTTTGTAGGATTTTTTAGGTTTTTTAGGGTTTCCTATTATTCTTATGGCTTTTTAGTGTTTTCTAAGGTTTTCTGGAGTTTTTACGGTTTTCTAGGATTTTTCGGGGTTTTCTAGGATTTTCTAGAGTTTTAAGAGATTTTTAGGGTTTTCTACGGTTTTTAGGATTTTTTAGGGTTTTCTAGGGTTTTCTATGGTTTTTAGGGTTTTCTTGGGTTTTTAGTGTTTTTTAGGGTTTTCTTTGGTTTTTAGGATTTTCTAGGGTTTTTTAGGGTTTTCTAGGGTTTTTAGGATTTTCCTAAGGTTTTCTAGTGTTTTTTATCTTTTTAGGGTTTTTTTTAGAGTTTTCTAAGGTTTTTAGTGTTTTTAAGGTTTTAAGGGTTTTTTAGGGTTTTCTAGGGGTTTTAGTGTTTTTTAAGGTTTAAAGGATTTTCTAGGGTTTTTTTAGGGTTTTTTTTTTGGTTTTTTAAGGTTTTCTAGGTTTTTAGGATTTTTTAAGGGTTTTCTAAGATTTTCTAGGTTTTTTAGGGTGTTCTATGATTCTTAGGGTTTTTTACGGTTTTCTATAGTTTTTTACGGTTTTCTAGGATTTTTTGGGTTTTTCTAGAGTTTTTGGAGTTTTTAGGGTTTTCTATGGTTTTTTAGGATTTTCTAGGGTTTTTTAGGATTTTCTAGGGCTTTTTAGGGGTTTTTAATTTTTTTTAGGACTTTTTAAGATTTTTAGGGTTTTTTAGGGATTTTAGGGTTTTTTTGGGTTTTCTATCGTTGTTTGGGTTTTTTAAGGTTTTCTATCGTTGTTAGGGTTTTTTTAGGGTTTCTAGAGATATTTAGGGTTTTTTAGGGTTTTTTAGGGTTTTCTAGGGATTTTAGGATTTTTTAGGGTTTTATAGGATTTTTTAGGGTTTCCTATTATTCTTAGGATTTTTTAGAGTTTTCTAAGGTTTTCTGGAGTTTTTACGGTTTTCTAGGGTTTTTCGGGGTTTTCTAGAGTTTTAAGAGTGTTTTAGGGTTTTCTACGGTTTTTAGGATTTTTTAGGGTTTTCTAGGGTTTTCTATGGTTTTTAGGGTTTTCTTGGGTTTTTAGTGTTTTTTAGGGTTTTCTATGGTTTTTAGGGTTTTCAAGGGTTTTTTAGTGTTTTTAGTGTTTTTAGGTTTTTTTAGGGTTTTGTAGGATTTTTTAGGTTTTTTAGGGTTTCCTATTATTCTTATGGCTTTTTAGTGTTTTCTAAGGTTTTCTGGAGTTTTTACGGTTTTCTAGGATTTTTCGGGGTTTTCTAGGATTTCCTACGGTTTTTAGGATTTTTTAGGGTTTTCTAGGGTTTTCTATAGTTTTTAGGGTTTTCTTGGGTTTTTAGTGTTTTTTAGGGTTTTCTTTGGTTTTTAGGATTTTCTAGGGTTTTTTAGGGTTTTCTAGGGTTTTTAGGATTTTTCTAAGGTTTTCTAGTGTTTTTTATCTTTTTAGGGTTTTTTTAGAGTTTTCTAAGGTTTTTTCGTGTTTTTAAGGTTTTAAGAGTTTTTTAGGGTTTTCTAGGGGTTTTTAGTGTTTTTTAAGGTTTAAAGGGTTTTCTAGGGTTTTTTTAGGGTTTTTTGGGGTTTTCCAGGTTTTTAGGATTTTTTTAGGGTTTTCTAGGATTTTTAGGTTTTTTAGGGTGTTCTATGATTCTTAGGGTTTTTTACGGTTTTCTAGAGTTTTTTACGGTTTTCTAGGATTTTTTGGGGTTTTCTAGAGTTTTTGGAGTTTTTAGGGTTTTCTAGGGTTTTTTAGGATTTTCTAGGGTTTTTTAGGATTTCCTAGGGCTTTTTAGGGTTTTTTTAATTTTTTTTAGGATTTTTTAAGATTTTTAGGGTTTTTTAGGGATTTTAGGATTTTTTTGGGTTTTCTATCGTTGTTTGGGTTTTTTAAGGTTTTCTATCGTTGTTAGGGTTTTTTTAGGGTTTCTAGAGATTTTTAGGGTTTTTTAGGGTTTTTTAGGGTTTTCTAGGGATTTTAGGATTTTTTAGGGTTTTATAGGATTTTTTAGGTTTTTTAGGGTTTCCTATTATTCATAGGATTTTTTAGAGTTTTCTCAGGTTTTCTGGAGTTTTTACGGTTTTCTAGGGTTTTTCGAGGTTTTCTAGAGTTTTAAGAGTGTTTTAGGGTTTTCTACGGCTTTTAGGATTTTTTAGGGTTTTCTAGGGTTTTCTATGCTTTTTAGGATTTTCTTGGGTTTTTAGTGGTTTTTAGGGTTTTCTATGGTTTTTAGGGTTTTCAAGGGTTTTTTAGTGTTTTTAGTGTTTTTAGGGTTTTTTAGAATTTTCTAGGTTTTTTAGTGTTTTTTAGAGTTTTCTAGGGATTATAGTGTTTTTTAGGGTTTTTTAGGGTTTTCTAGGGTTTTTGGTGTTTTTAAGGTTTTAAGGGTTTTTAGGATTTTCTAGGGGTTTTTAGTGTTTTTTAAGGGTTTTCTAGGGTTTTTAGGGTTTTTTGGATTTTTTAGGGTTTTTAGGGTGTTCTATGATTCTTAGGATTTTTAGGGTTTTCTAGGGTTTTTTATGGTTTTCTAGGGTTTTTTGGGGTTTTCTAGGGTTTTCTAGAGTTTTTGAAGTTTTTAGGGATTTCTAGGGTTTTTTAGGATTTTCTAGGACTTTTTAGGGATTTTTAGGGTTTTTTAATTTTTCTAGGATTTTTTAAGATTTTAAGGGATTTTTTGGGATTTTAGGGTTTTTTTTTCTTTTGTTTTCTATCGTTGTTAGGGTTTTTTTTAGGGTTTCTAGAGATTTTTAGGGTTTTTTAGGGTTTTCAAAGATTTTCTAGAATTTTTAGCGTTTTTAACCCAAAACACTAGAAAATACTATAAAACCCTACAAAACCCTAGAAAACGCGAAAGAACCTAAAAAAACCTAGAAATTCCTAAAAAACCTAGAAACCCTAAAAAAACCCTTGAAAACCCTAACAAACCCTAGAGAATCTTAAAAAATCCAAGAAAACCCTAAATACCCTGGAAAACCCTAGAAAATGCTAAAACCCTAGAAAACCCTAAAAAACCCTAGGAGACCCTAAAAGACCCTAAGAACCCTAGAAAACCCTAGAGAATTCTAAAAAAATCCTAGAAAACCCAGAAATCCCTAAAAACCCTAGAAAATGCTAAAAAATCCTAGAAAACCCTAAAAAACTCTAAGAACTCTAGAAAACCCTAGAAAACTCCAAAAAACCCTAGAAAACCGTAAAAAACCCTAGAAAACCCTAAAAACCCTAAAAACAAAAAAAACCCTAGAAAACCCTAAAACACTTTAGAAAACCCTAGAGAACCGTAAAAAACCATAAGAAATCCTAAAAACACTAAAAACCCAAGAAAACCCTAAAAACCCTAAAAAACTAAAAACCCCTAGAAAACCCTAAAAATCCTAAAAACCTTAGAAAACCCTAAAAAATCCAAAAAACACTAAAAAACTTTTTTATGCTTTTTTAGCGTTTTCAAGCTTTTTAGTGTTTCTACGGTTTTTAGGGTTTTAGGGTTTTCTAGATTTTTTAAGGTTTTCTAGGGTTTTTAGGGTTTTTTAGGAGTTTTTAGGATTCTCTAGGGGCTTTAGTATTTTTTAGGGTTTTGTAGGGTTTGTTAGAATTTTCTAGTGTTTTTAGAATTTTTTAGGGTTTTGTAGGATTTTTTAGGTTTTTTAGGGTTTCCTATTATTCTTATGGCTTTTTAGTGTTTTCTAAGGTTTTCTGGAGTTTTTACGGTTTTCTAGGATTTTTCGGGGTTTTCTAGGATTTTCTAGAGTTTTAAGAGATTTTTAGGGTTTTCTACGGTTTTTAGGATTTTTTAGGGTTTTCTAGGGTTTTCTATGGTTTTTAGGGTTTTCTTGGGTTTTTAGTGTTTTTTAGGGTTTTCTTTGGTTTTTAGGATTTTCTAGGGTTTTTTAGGGTTTTCTAGGGTTTTTAGGATTTTCCTAAGGTTTTCTAGTGTTTTTTATCTTTTTAGGGTTTTTTTTAGAGTTTTCTAAGGTTTTTTAGTGTTTTTAAGGTTTTAAGGGTTTTTTAGGGTTTTCTAGGGGTTTAGTGTTTTTTAAGGTTTAAAGGATTTTCTAGGGTTTTTTTAGGGTTTTTTTTTTGTTTTTTAAGGTTTTCTAGGTTTTTAGGATTTTTTAAGGGTTTTCTAAGATTTTCTAGGTTTTTTAGGGTGTTCTATGATTCTTAGGGTTTTTTACGGTTTTCTATAGTTTTTTACGGTTTTCTAGGATTTTTTGGGGTTTTCTAGAGTTTTTGGAGTTTTTAGGGTTTTCTATGGTTTTTTAGGATTTTCTAGGGTTTTTTAGGATTTTCTAGGGCTTTTTAGGGGTTTTTAATTTTTTTTAGGACTTTTTAAGATTTTTAGGGTTTTTTAGGGATTTTAGGGTTTTTTTGGGTTTTCTATCGTTGTTTGGGTTTTTTAAGGTTTTCTATCGTTGTTAGGGTTTTTTTAGGGTTTCTAGAGATATTTAGGGTTTTTTAGGGTTTTTTAGGGTTTTCTAGGGATTTTAGGGTTTTATAGGATTTTATAGGATTTTTTAGGGTTTCCTATTATTCTTAGGATTTTTTAGAGTTTTCTAAGGTTTTCTGGAGTTTTTACGGTTTTCTAGGGTTTTTCGGGGTTTTCTAGAGTTTTAAGAGTGTTTTAGGGTTTTCTACGGTTTTTAGGATTTTTTAGGGTTTTCTAGGGTTTTCTATGGTTTTTAGGGTTTTCTTGGGTTTTTAGTGTTTTTTAGGGTTTTCTATGGTTTTTAGGGTTTTCAAGGGTTTTTTAGTGTTTTTAGTGTTTTTAGGTTTTTTTAGGGTTTTGTAGGATTTTTTAGGTTTTTTAGGGTTTCCTATTATTCTTATGGCTTTTTAGTGTTTTCTAAGGTTTTCTGGAGTTTTTACGGTTTTCTAGGATTTTTCGGGGTTTTCTAGGATTTCCTACGGTTTTTAGGATTTTTTAGGGTTTTCTAGGGTTTTCTATAGTTTTTAGGGTTTTCTTGGGTTTTTAGTGTTTTTTAGGGTTTTCTTTGGTTTTTAGGATTTTCTAGGGTTTTTTAGGGTTTTCTAGGGTTTTTAGGATTTTTCTAAGGTTTTCTAGTGTTTTTTATCTTTTTAGGGTTTTTTTAGAGTTTTCTAAGGTTTTTTCGTGTTTTTAAGGTTTTAAGAGTTTTTTAGGGTTTTCTAGGGGTTTTTAGTGTTTTTTAAGGTTTAAAGGGTTTTCTAGGGTTTTTTTAGGGTTTTTTGGGTTTTTTGGGGTTTTCCAGGTTTTTAGGATTTTTTTAGGGTTTTCTAGGATTTTTAGGTTTTTTAGGGTGTTCTATGATTCTTAGGGTTTTTTACGGTTTTCTAGAGTTTTTTACGGTTTTCTAGGATTTTTTGGGGTTTTCTAGAGTTTTTGGAGTTTTTAGGGTTTTCTAGGGTTTTTTAGGATTTTCTAGGGTTTTTTAGGATTTCCTAGGGCTTTTTAGGGTTTTTTTAATTTTTTTTACGATTTTTTAAGATTTTTAGGGTTTTTTAGGGATTTTAGGATTTTTTTTGGGTTTTCTATCGTTGTTTGGGTTTTTTAAGGTTTTCTATCGTTGTTAGGGTTTTTTTAGGGTTTCTAGAGATTTTTAGGGTTTTTTAGGGTTTTTTAGGGTTTTCTAGGGATTTTAGGATTTTTTAGGGTTTTATAGGATTTTTTAGGTTTTTTAGGGTTTCCTATTATTCATAGGATTTTTTAGAGTTTTCTCAGGTTTTCTGGAGTTTTTACGGTTTTCTAGGGTTTTTCGAGGTTTTCTAGAGTTTTAAGAGTGTTTTAGGGTTTTCTACGGCTTTTAGGATTTTTTAGGGTTTTCTAGGGTTTTCTATGCTTTTTAGGATTTTCTTGGGTTTTTAGTGGTTTTTAGGGTTTTCTATGGTTTTTAGGGTTTTCAAGGGTTTTTTAGTGTTTTTAGTGTTTTTAGGGTTTTTTAGAATTTTCTAGGTTTTTTAGTGTTTTTTAGAGTTTTCTAGGGATTATAGTGTTTTTTAGGGTTTTTTAGGGTTTTCTAGGGTTTTTGGTGTTTTTAAGGTTTTAAGGGTTTTTAGGATTTTCTAGGGGTTTTTAGTGTTTTTTAAGGGTTTTCTAGGGTTTTTAGGGTTTTTTGGATTTTTTAGGGTTTTTAGGGTGTTCTATGATTCTTAGGATTTTTAGGGTTTTCTAGGGTTTTTTATGGTTTTCTAGGGTTTTTTGGGGTTTTCTAGGGTTTTCTAGAGTTTTTGAAGTTTTTAGGGATTTCTAGGGTTTTTTAGGATTTTCTAGGACTTTTTAGGGATTTTTAGGGTTTTTTAATTTTTCTAGGATTTTTTAAGATTTTAAGGGATTTTTTGGGATTTTAGGGTTTTTTTTCTTTTGTTTTCTATCGTTGTTAGGGTTTTTTTTAGGGTTTCTAGAGATTTTTAGGGTTTTTTAGGGTTTTCAAAGATTTTCTAGAATTTTTAGCGTTTTTAACCCAAAACACTAGAAAATACTATAAAACCCTACAAAACCCTAGAAAACGCGAAAGAACCTAAAAAAACCTAGAAATTCCTAAAAAACCTAGAAACCCTAAAAAAACCCTTGAAAACCCTAACAAACCCTAGAGAATCTTAAAAAATCCAAGAAAACCCTAAATACCCTGGAAAACCCTAGAAAATGCTAAAACCCTAGAAAACCCTAAAAAACCCTAGGAGACCCTAAAAGACCCTAAGAACCCTAGAAAACCCTAGAGAATTCTAAAAAAATCCTAGAAAACCCAGAAATCCCTAAAAACCCTAGAAAATGCTAAAAAATCCTAGAAAACCCTAAAAAACTCTAAGAACTCTAGAAAACCCTAGAAAACTCCAAAAAACCCTAGAAAACCGTAAAAAACCCTAGAAAACCCTAAAAACCCTAAAAACAAAAAAAACCCTAGAAAACCCTAAAACACTTTAGAAAACCCTAGAGAACCGTAAAAAACCATAAGAAATCCTAAAAACACTAAAAACCCAAGAAAACCCTAAAAACCCTAAAAAACTAAAAACCCCCTAGAAAACCCTAAAAATCCTAAAAACCTTAGAAAACCCTAAAAAATCCAAAAAACACTAAAAAACTTTTTTATGCTTTTTTAGCGTTTTCAAGCTTTTTAGTGTTTCTACGGTTTTTAGGGTTTTAGGGTTTTCTAGATTTTTTAAGGTTTTCTAGGGTTTTTAGGCTTTTTTAGGAGTTTTTAGGATTCTCTAGGGGCTTTAGTATTTTTTAGGGTTTTGTAGGGTTTGTTAGAATTTTCTAGTGTTTTTAGAATTTTTTAGGGTTTTGTAGGATTTTTTAGGTTTTTTAGGGTTTCCTATTATTCTTATGGCTTTTTAGTGTTTTCTAAGGTTTTCTGGAGTTTTTACGGTTTTCTAGGATTTTTCGGGGTTTTCTAGGATTTTCTAGAGTTTTAAGAGATTTTTAGGGTTTTCTACGGTTTTTAGGATTTTTTAGGGTTTTCTAGGGTTTTCTATGGTTTTTAGGGTTTTCTTGGGTTTTTAGTGTTTTTTAGGGTTTTCTTTGGTTTTTAGGATTTTCTAGGGTTTTTTAGGGTTTTCTAGGGTTTTTAGGATTTTCCTAAGGTTTTCTAGTGTTTTTTATCTTTTTAGGGTTTTTTTTAGAGTTTTCTAAGGTTTTTTAGTGTTTTTAAGGTTTTAAGGGTTTTTTAGGGTTTTCTAGGGGTTTTTAGTGTTTTTTAAGGTTTAAAGGATTTTCTAGGGTTTTTTTAGGGTTTTTTTTTGGTTTTTTAAGGTTTTCTAGGTTTTTAGGATTTTTTAAGGGTTTTCTAAGATTTTCTAGGTTTTTTAGGGTGTTCTATGATTCTTAGGGTTTTTTACGGTTTTCTATAGTTTTTTACGGTTTTCTAGGATTTTTTGGGGTTTTCTAGAGTTTTTGGAGTTTTTAGGGTTTTCTATGGTTTTTTAGGATTTTCTAGGGTTTTTTAGGATTTTCTAGGGCTTTTTAGGGGTTTTTAATTTTTTTTAGGACTTTTTAAGATTTTTAGGGTTTTTTAGGGATTTTAGGGTTTTTTTGGGTTTTCTATCGTTGTTTGGGTTTTTTAAGGTTTTCTATCGTTGTTAGGGTTTTTTTAGGGTTTCTAGAGATATTTAGGGTTTTTTAGGGTTTTTTAGGGTTTTCTAGGGATTTTAGGATTTTTTAGGGTTTTATAGGATTTTTTAGGTTTTTTAGGGTTTCCTATTATTCTTAGGATTTTTTAGAGTTTTCTAAGGTTTTCTGGAGTTTTTACGGTTTTCTAGGGTTTTTCGGGGTTTTCTAGAGTTTTAAGAGTGTTTTAGGGTTTTCTACGGTTTTTAGGATTTTTTAGGGTTTTCTAGGGTTTTCTATGGTTTTTAGGGTTTTCTTGGGTTTTTAGTGTTTTTTAGGGTTTTCTATGGTTTTTAGGGTTTTCAAGGGTTTTTTAGTGTTTTTAGTGTTTTTAGGTTTTTTTAGGGTTTTGTAGGATTTTTTAGGTTTTTTAGGGTTTCCTATTATTCTTATGGCTTTTTAGTGTTTTCTAAGGTTTTCTGGAGTTTTTACGGTTTTCTAGGATTTTTCGGGGTTTTCTAGGATTTCCTACGGTTTTTAGGATTTTTTAGGGTTTTCTAAGGTTTTCTATAGTTTTTAGGGTTTTCTTGGGTTTTTAGTGTTTTTTAGGGTTTTCTTTGGTTTTTAGGATTTTCTAGGGTTTTTTAGGGTTTTCTAGGGTTTTTAGGATTTTTCTAAGGTTTTCTAGTGTTTTTTATCTTTTTAGGGTTTTTTTTAGAGTTTTCTAAGGTTTTTTCGTGTTTTTAAGGTTTTAAGAGTTTATTAGGGTTTTCTAGGTGTTTTTAGTGTTTTTTAAGGTTTAAAGGGTTTTCTAGGGTTTTTTTAGGGTTTTTTGAGTTTTTTGGGGTTTTCCAGGTTTTTAGGATTTTTTTAGGGTTTTCTAGGATTTTTAGGTTTTTTAGGGTGTTCTATGATTCTTAGGGTTTTTTACGGTTTTCTAGAGTTTTTTACGGTTTTCTAGGATTTTTTGGGGTTTTCTAGAGTTTTTGGAGTTTTTAGGGTTTTCTAGGGTTTTTTAGGATTTTCTAGGGTTTTTTAGGATTTCCTAGGGCTTTTTAGGGTTTTTTTAATTTTTTTTAGGATTTTTTAAGATTTTTAGGGTTTTTTAGGGATTTTAGGATTTTTTTGGAACCCTAAAAAATCCTAAAAACCGAAGAAAATCCTAAAACACTCTTAAAACTCTAGAAAACCCCGAAAAACCCTAGAAAACCGTAAAAACTCCAGAAAACCTTAGAAAACTCTAAAAAATCCTAAGAATAATAGGAAACCCTAAAAAACCTAAAAAATCCTACAAAACCCTAAAAAATCCTAAAATCCCTAGAAAACCCTAAAAAAATGCTAAAAACCCTACAAACCCTACAAAAACCCTAAAAAACACTAAAACCCCAGAGAATCCTAAAAACTCCTAAAAAACCCTAAAAACCCTAGAAAACCTTAAAAACTCTAGAAAACCCTAAAAACCCTAGAAAACACTAAAAACGCCAAAAAAAAGCAAAAAAAAATTAGTGTTTTTAGGGTTTTTTAGGGTTTTCTAGGGTTTTTAGTATTTTTTAGGGTTTTCTAGGGGGTTTTTAGTCTTTTACGGTTTTTAGGGTTTTCTTGGGTTTTTAGTGTTTTTAGGATATTAAGGGTTTCTTAGGGTTTTTAGGGTTTTCTAGGGTTTTCTAAATTTTTTAGGGTTTTAAGGTTTTCTAGGGTTTTTAGGGTTTCCTTGGGTTCTTAGGGTTTTAGGATTCTCTAGGGTTTTCTAGGATTCTTAGGGTGTTTTAGGGTTTTTTTAGGGTTTCCTAGGGTTTTTAGGATTTTTTAGGGTTTTTAGTGTTTTCTAGGGTTTTTTAGGGTTTTCTAGGGTTTTTTATGATTTTCTAGGGTTTTTCAGGGTTTTTTAGGGATTTCTTGGATTTTTTAAGATTCTCTAGGGTTTTTTAGGGTTTTTCTAGGGTTTCTAGGGTTTTTTAGGAATTTCTAGGTTTTATCCGGTTTTTTGGCGTTTTCTAGGATTTTGTAGGGTTTTTTAGTGTTTTCTAGTGTTTTGGGTTAAAAACCCTAAAAATTCTAGAAAATCTTAGAAAACCCTAAAAATCTCTAGAGATCATAAAAAAACCCTAACAACGATAGAAAACCTTAAAAAACCCTAACAACGACAGAAAACCTTAAAAAACCCTAAAAATCTTAAAAAATCCTAGAAAAATTAAAAAACCCTAAAAATCCCTGAAAAGCCCTAGAAAATTCTAAAAAACCCTAGAAAATCCTAAAAAACCCTAGAAATCCCTAAAAACTCCAAAAACCCCAAAAAACCCTAGAAAACCCTAAAAAATCCTAAGAATCATAGAACACCCTAAAAAACCTAAAAAATTCAAAAAACCCTAAAAACACCCTAGAAAACCCTTAAAACCTTAAAAAACAATAAAAACCCCTAGAAAATCCTAAAAAACCCTTAAAACCTTAAAAACACCAAAACCCCTAGAAAACCCTAGAAAACCCTAAAAAACACTAAAAAACCTAGAAAATTCTAAAAAACCCTAAAAACACTAATAACACTAAAAAACCCTTGAAAACCCTAAAAACCATAGAAAACCCTAAAAAACACTAAAAACCCAAGAAAACCCTAAAAACCATTAAAAACCCTAGAAAACCCTAAAAAATCCTAAAAACCGTAGAAAACCCTAAAAATCTCTTAAAACTCTAGAAAATCCAAGAAAACCCTGAAAAATCCTAGAAACCCGTAAAAACTCCAGAAAACATTAGAAAACACTAAAAAACCATAAGAATAATAGGAAACCCTAAACCCTAAACCCTAAAAAATCCTACAAAACCCGAAAAAACTCTAAAAACCCTAGAAAACCCTAAAAAAATGATAAAAACCCTACAAAACACTAGAAAATTCTAACAAACCCTACAAAATCCTAAAAAACACTATAATCCCTAGAAAACTATAAAAAACACTAAAAAACCTAGAAAATTCTAAAAAACCCTTAAAACACTAAAAACACTAAGAAACCCTTGAATACCCTAAAAACCATAGAAAACCCTAAAAAACACTAAAAACCAAAGAAAATCCTAAAAACCATAGAAAACCCTAGAAAACCCTAAAAAATCCTAAAAACCGTAGAAAACCCTAAAAAACACTATAATCCCTAGAAAACTCTAAAAAACACTAAAAAACCTAGAAAATTCTAAAAAACCCTAAAAACACTAAAAAACCCTTGAAAATCCTAAAAACCATAGAAAACCCTAAAAAATACTAAAAACCCAAGAAAAT
The DNA here is from genome assembly GCF_003086295.3 of Arachis hypogaea. Classification (NCBI taxonomy): domain Eukaryota; kingdom Viridiplantae; phylum Streptophyta; class Magnoliopsida; order Fabales; family Fabaceae; genus Arachis; species Arachis hypogaea. The sequence continues at coordinate 77,307,266 of NC_092046.1, read as the reverse complement.
CCTAAAAACCATAGAAAACCCTAGAAAATCATAAAAAAATCCTAAAAACCGTAGAAAACCCTAAAACACTCTTAAAACTCTAGAAAACCCTAGAAAACTCCGAAAAACCCTAGAAAACCGTAAAAACTCCAGAAAACCTTAGAAAACTCTAAAAATCCTATGAATAATAGGAAACCCTAAAAAACCTAAAAAATCCTACAAAACCCTAAAGAATCCTAAAATCCCTAGAAAACCCTAAAAAATGCTAAAAACCCTACAAAACACTAGAAAATTTTAACAAACCCTACAAAAACATTAAAACCCCTAGAGTATCCCAAAAACTCCTAAAAAACCCTAAAAACACTAGAAAACCTTAAAAACTCTAGAAAACCCTAAAGACCCTAAAAACTCTAGAAAACACTAAAAACGCTAAAAAAGAGCAAAAAAATTTTTAGTGTTTTTCGGGTTTTTTAGGGTTTTCTAGGGTTTTTAGTATTTTTTAGGGTTTTCTAGGGGTTTTTAGTCTTTTACAGTTTTTAGGGTTTTCTTGGGTTTTTAGTGTTTTTAGGATATTAAGTGTTTCTTAGGGTTTTTTAGGGTTTTCTAGGGTTTTCTAGGGTTTTTAGGGTTTTTCGGGTTTTTTAGGGTTTTTAGGATTTTCAGGGTTTTCTAGGGTTTTTTTGGGTTTTTAGGGTTTTCTAGGGTTTTTTGGGTTTCTAGGGTTTTCTAGAGTTCTTAGAGTTTTTTAGGGTTTTCTAGGATTTTCTAGGATTCTCTAGGGGTTTTCTAGGGTTCTTAGGGTGTTTTAGGATTTTTTAGGGTTTCCTAGGCTTTTTAGAATTTTTAGGGTTTTTAGTGTTTTCTAGGGTTTTTTAGGGTTTTCTAGGATTTTTTATGATTTTCTAGGGTTTTTAGCGTTTTCTAGGGTTTTCCTGGGTTTTTTAGGGATTTCTTGAATTATTTAAGATTCTCTAGGGTTTTTTAGGGTTTTTCTAAGGTTTTTTAGGGTTTCTAGGGTTTTCTAGGGTTTTCTAGGATTTTTAGGGTTTCTAGGGTTTTTTAGGGTTTCTAGGGTTTTCTAGGGTTTTTTAGGGTTTTTTAAGCATTTCTAGGTTTTATTTGGTTTTTTGGCGTTTTCTAGGATTTTGTAGGGTTTTTTAGTGTTTTCTAGTGTTTTGGGTTAAAAACCCTAAAAATTCTAGGAAATCTTAGAAAACCCTAAAAATCTCTAGAAATCCTAAAAAAACCCTAACAACGATAGAAAACCTTAAAAAATCCTAACAACGACAGAAAACCCAAAAAAATCTTAAAATCCCTAAAAAATCCTAAAAATCTTAAAAAATCCTAGAAAAATTAAAAAAATCCTAAAAAGCCCTAGAAAATCCTAAAAAACCCTAGAAAATCCTAAAAAACCCTAGAAAACCCTAAAAACTCCAAAAACTCTAGAAAACCCCAAAAACTCCTAGAAAACAAAAAAAAACTCTAGAAAACCGTAAAAAACCCTAAGAATCATAGAACACCCTAAAAAACCTAAAAAATCCTAAAAAAACCCTAAAAATCCTAAAAACCTAGAAAATCCTAAAAAACCCTAAAAACCCTAAAAAACCCTAGAAAACCCTTTAAACCTTAAAAAACACTAAAAACCCCTAGAAAACCCTAAAAAATCCTTAAAACCTTAAAAACACTAAAAATCCTAAAAAATACTATAAACCCTAGAAAAATCTAAAAAACACTAAAAAACCTAGAAAACTCTAAAAAACCCTAAAAAGATAAAAAACACTAGAAAACCTTAGAAAAATCCTAAAAACCCTAGAAAACCCTAAAAAACCCTAAAAAGATAAAAAACACTAGAAAACCTTAGAAAATCCTAAAAACCAAAGAAAACCCTAAAAACACTAAAAACCCAAGAAACCCCTAAAAAATTCTAAAAACCCTAGAAAATCCTAAAAAATGCTAAAAACCCTACAAAACACTAGAAAATTCTAACAAACCCTACAAAACCCTAAAAAACACTAAAGCCCCTAGAGAATCCTAAAAACTCCTAAAAAACCATAAAAACCCTAGAAAACCTTAAGAACTCTAGAAAACCCTAAAAACCATAGAAACACTAAAAACCTTGAAAACGCTAAAAAAGAATAAAAAAGTTTTTTAGTGTTTTTCGGGTTTTTTAGGGTTTTCTAAGGTTTTTAGGATTTTTTAGGGTATTCTAGGGGGTTTTTAGTTTTTTAGGGTTTTTATGGTTTTCTTGGGTTTTTAGTGTTTTTAGGATATTTAGGATTTCTTACGGTTTTTTAGGGTTTTCTAGGGTTTTCTAAAGTTTTTTAGGGTTTTTTTTTTTGTTTTTAGGGTATTCTAGGATTTTTTACGGTTTTCTAGGGTTTTTTGGAGTTTTCTAGAGTTCTTAGAGTTTTTTAGGGTTTTCTAGGATTTTTTAGCATTCTCTTGGGTTTTTAGCATTTTCTAGGGTTTTTAGGGATCTCTGGGTTTTCTAGGATTTTTTTAGAATTCTCTAGGGTTTTCTAGGGTTCTTAGTGATTTTTAGGGTTTCCTAGGGTTTTTAAGATTTTTTATGGTTTTTAGTGTTTCCTAGGGTGTTTGGTTTTCTAGGATTTTAGCGTTTTCTAGGGTTTTCCAGGGTATTTAGGGTTTTCTTGGATTATTTAAGATTCTCTAGGGTGTTAGGGTTTTCAAGGGTTTTTTATTTTTAGGGTTTCTAGGTTTTTTTGGAATTTCTAGGTTTTTTTTAGGTTTTTTCGCGTTTTCTAGGGTTTTGTAGGGTTTTATAGTGTTTTCTAGTGTTTTGGGTTAAAAACGCTAAAAATTCTAGAAAATCTTTGAAAACCCTCAAAAACCCTAAAAATCTCTAGAAACCCTAAAAAAATCCTTAACAACGATAGAAAACAATAGAAAAACAAAAAAAAAAACCCTAAAATTTCAAAAAAATCCTAAAAATCTTTAAAAATCCTAGAAAAATTAAAAAACCCTAAAAAACCCTAAAAATCCCTAGAAAATCCTAAAAAATCCTAGAAAATCCTAAAAAACCCTAGAAATCCCTAAAAACTCCAAAAACTCTAGAAAACCCTAGAAAACCCCAAAAAACCCTAGAAAATCATATAAAACCCTAGAAAACTCTAAAAAATCCTAAGAATCATAGAACACCCAAAAAAACCTAAAAAATCCAAAAAACCCTAAAAAAACCCAAAAAACCCTTAAAACCTTAAAAAACACTAATAACCCCTAGAAAACCCTAAAAAACCCTTAAAACCTTAAAAACACCAAAAACCCTAGAAAACCCTAGAAAACCCTAAAAAACCCTAAAAAACACTATAATCCCTAGAAAACTCTAAAAAACACTAAAAAACTTAGAAAATTCTAAAAAACCCTAAAAACACTAAAAACACTAAAAAACCCTTGAAAACCCTAAAAACCATAGAAAACCCTAAAAAACACTAAAAACCCAAGAAAATCCTAAAAAGCATAGAAAACCCTAGAAAACCCTAAAAAATCCAGAAAACCTTAGAAAACACTAAAAAACCATAAGAATAATAGGAAACCCTAAAAAACCTAAAAAAATCCTACAAAACCCGAAAAAATTCTAAAAACCCTAGAAAACCCTAAAAAATGCTAAAAACCCTACAAAACACTAGAAAATTATAACAAACCCTACAAAACCCTAAAAAACACTAAAGCCCCTAGAGAATCCTAAAAACTCCTAAAAAACCCTAAAAACCCTAGAAAACCTTAAGAACTCTAGAAAACCCTAAAAACCATAGAAACACTAAAAACCTTGAAAACGCTAAAAAAGAATAAAAAAGTTTTTTAGTGTTTTTCGGGTTTTTTAGGGTTTTCTAAGGTTTTTAGGATTTTTTAGGGTTTTCTAGGGGGTTTTTAGTTTTTTAGGGTTTTTATGGTTTTCTTGGGTTTTTAGTGTTTTTAGGATATTTTGGATTTCTTATGGTTTTTTAGGGTTTCCTAGGGTTTTCTAAAGTTTTTTAGGGTTTTCTAGGGTTTTTTTTAGGGTATTCTAGGGTTTTTTACGGTTTTCTAGGGTTTTTTGGAGTTTTCTAGAGTTCTTAGAGTTTTTTAGGGTTTTCTAGGATTTTTTAGCATTCTCTTGGGTTTTTAGCATTTTCTAGGGTTTTTAGGGATCTCTGGGTTTTCTAGGATTTTTTTAGAATTCTCTAGGGTTTTCTAGGGTTCTTAGTGATTTTTAGGGTTTCTTAGGGTTTTTAGGATTTTTTATGGTTTTTAGTGTTTCCTAGGGTGTTTTAGGGTTTTCTAGGGTTTTAGCGTTTTCTAGGGTTTTCCAGGGTATTTAGGGTTTTCTTGGATTATTTAAGATTCTCTAGGGTTTGTTAGGGTTTTCAAGGGTTTTTTAGGGTTTCTAGGTTGTTTAGGAATTTCTAGGTTGTTTTAGGTTTTTTCGCGTTTTCTAGGGTTTTGTAGGGTTTTATAGTGTTTTCTAGTGTTTTGGGTTAAAAACGCTAAAAATTCTAGAAAATCTTTGAAAACCTTCAAAAACCCTAAAAATCTCTAGAAACCCTAAAAAAAACCTTAACAACGATAGAAAACAATAGAAAAACAAAAAAAAAAACCCTAAAATTTCAAAAAAACCCTAAAAATCTTTAAAAATCCTAGAAAAATTAAAAAACCCTAAAAAACCCTAGAAATCCCTGAAAACTCCAAAAACTCTAGAAAACTCTAGAAAACCCCAAAAAACCCTAGAAAATCATATAAAACCCTAGAAAACTCTAAAAAATCCTAAGAATCATAGAACACCCTAAAAAACCTAAAAAATCCAAAAAACCCTAAAAAAACCCTAGAAAACCCTTAAAACCTTAAAAAACACGAAAAAGCCCTAGAAAACCCTAAAAAACCCTTAAAACCTTAAAAACACCAAAAACCCTAGAAAACCCTAAAAAACACTATAATCCCTAGAAAACTCTAAAAAACACTAAAAAACCTAGAAAATTCTAAAAAACCCTAAAAACACTAAAAACACTAAAAAACCCTTGAAAACCCTAAAAACCATAGAAAACCCTAAAAAACACTAAAAACCCAAGAAAATCCTAAAAAGCATAGAAAACCCTAGAAAACCCTAAAAAATCCTAAAAGCCGTAGAAAACCCTAAAAATCTCTTAAAACTCTAGAAAATTCAAGAAAACCCCGAAAAATCCTAGAAACCCGTAAAAACTCCAGAAAACCTTAGAAAACACTAAAAAACCATAAGAATAATAGGAAACCCTAAAAAACCTAAAAAATCCTACAAAATCCGAAAAAATTTTAAAAACCCTAGAAAACCCTAAAAAATGCTAAAAACCCTACAAAACACTAGAAAATTCTAACAAACCCTACAAAACCCTAACAAACACTAAAGCCCCTAGAGAATCCTAAAAACTCCTAAAAAACCCTAAAAACCCTAGAAAACCTTAAGAACTCTAGAAAACCCTAAAAACCATAGAAACACTAAAAACCTTGAAAACGCTAAAAAAGAATAAAAAAGTTTTTTAGTATTTTTCGGGTTTTTTAGGGTTTTCTAAGGTTTTTAGTTTTTTAGGGTTTTTATGGTTTTCTTGGGTTTTTAGTGTTTTTAGGATATTTAGGATTTCTTATGGTTTTTAGGGTTTTCTAGGGTTTTCTAAAGTTTTTAGGGTTTTCTAGGGTTTTTTTTTGTTTTTAGGGTATTCTAGGGTTTTTTACGGTTTTCTAGGGTTTTTTGTAGTTTTCTAGAGTTCTTAGAGTTTTTTATGGTTTTCTAGGATTTTTTAGCATTCTCTTGGGTTTTTAGCATTTTCTAGGGTTTTTAGGGATCTCTGGCTTTTCTAGGATTTTTTTAGAATTCTCTAGGGTTTTCTAAGGTTCTTAGTGATTTTTAGGGTTTCCTAGGGTTTTTAGGATTTTTTATGGTTTTTAGTGTTTCCTAGGGTGTTTTAGGGTTTTCTAGGGTTTTAGCGTTTTCTAGGGTTTTCCAGGGTATTTAGGGTTTTCTTGGATTATTTAAGATTCTCTAGGGTTTGTTAGGGTTTTCAAGGGTTTTTTAGGGTTTCTAGGTTGTTTAGGAATTTCTAGGTTGTTTTAGGTTTTTTCGCGTTTTCTAAGGTTTTGTAGGGTTTTATAGTGTTTTCTAGTGTTTTGGGTTAAAAACGCTAAAAATTCTAGAAAATCTTTGAAAACCCTAAAAATATCTAGAAACCCTAAAAAAAACCTTAACAACGATAGAAAACAATAGAAAAACAAAAAAAAACCCTAAAATTTCAAAAAAACCCTAAAAATCTTTAAAAATCCTAGAAAAATTAAAAAACCCTAAAAAACCCTAGAAATCCCTAAAAACTCCAAAAACTCTAGAAAACCCTAGAAAACCCCAAAAAACCCTAGAAAATCATATAAAACCCTAGAAAACTCTAAAAAATCCTAAGAATCATAGAACACCCTAAAAAACCTAAAAAATCCAAAAAACCCTAAAAAAACCCTAGAAAATCCTTAAAACCTTAAAAAACACTAAAAACCCCTAGAAAACCCTAAAAAACCCTTAAAACCTTAAAAACACCAAAAACCCTAGAAAACCCTAAAAAACCCTAAAAAACACTAAAAAACCTAGAAAATTCTAAAAAACCCTAAAAACACTAAAAACACTAAAAAACCCTTGAAAACCCTAAAAACCATAGAAAACCCTAAAAAACACTAAAAACCCAAGAAAATCCTAAAAAGCATAGAAAACCCTAGAAAACCCTAAAAAATCCTAAAAGCCGTAGAAAACCCTAAAAATCTCTTAAAACTCTAGAAAATTCAAGAAAACCCCGAAAAATCCTAGAAACCCGTAAAAACTCCAGAAAACCTTAGAAAACACTAAAAAACCATAAGAATAATAGGAAACCCTAAAAAACCTAAAAAATCCTACAAAATCCGAAAAAATTCTAAAAACCCTAGAAAACCCTAAAAAATGCTAAAAACCCTACAAAACACTAGAAAATTCTAACAAACCCTACAAAACCCTAACAAACACTAAAGCCCCTAGAGAATCCTAAAAACTCCTAAAAAACCCTAAAAACCCTAGAAAACCTTAAGAACTCTAGAAAACCCTAAAAACCATAGAAACACTAAAAACCTTGAAAACGCTAAAAAAGAATAAAAAAGTTTTTTAGTGTTTTTCGGGTTTTTTAGGGTTTTCTAAGGTTTTTAGGATTTTTTAGGGTTTTCTAGGGGGTTTTTAGTTTTTTAGGGTTTTTATGGTTTTCTTGGGTTCTTAGTGTTTTTAGGATATTTAGGATTTCTTATGGTTTTTTAGGGTTTTCTAGGGTTTTGTTTTTAGGGTATTCTAGGGTTTTTTACGGTTTTCTAGAGTTCTTAGAGTTTTTAGGGTTTTCTAGGATTTTTTAGCATTCTCTTGGGTTTTTAGCATTTTCTAGGGTTTTTAGGGATCTCTGGGTTTTCTAGGATTTTTTTAGAATTCTCTAGGGTTTTCTAGGGTTCTTAGTGATTTTTAGGGTTTCCTAGGGATTTTAGGATTTTTTATGGTTTTTAGTGTTTCCTAGGGTGTTTTAGGGTTTTCTAGGGTTTTTGCGTTTTCTAGGGTTTTCCAGGGTATTTAGGGTTTTCTTGGATTATTTAAGATTCTCTAGGGTTTGTTAGGGTTTTCAAGGGTTTTTTAGGGTTTCTAGGTTGTTTAGGAATTTCTAGGTTGTTTTAGGTTTTTTCGAGTTTTCTAGGGTTTTGTAGGGTTTTATAGTGTTTTCTAGTGTTTTGGGTTAAAAACGCTAAAAATTCTAGAAAATCTTTGAAAACCCTCAAAAATCCTAAAAATCTCTAGAAACCCTAAAAAAACCTTAACAACGATAGAAAACAATAGAAAAACAAAAAAAAAAACCCTAAAATTTCAAAAAAACCTAAAAATCTTTAAAAATCCTAGAAAAATTAAAAAACCCTAAAAAACCCTAGAAATCCCTAAAAACTCCAAAAACTCTAGAAAACCCTAGAAAACCCCAAAAAATCCTAGAAAATCATATAAAACCCTAGAAAACTCTAAAAAATCCTAAGAATCATAGAACACCCTAAAAAACCTAAAAAATCCAAAAAACCCTAAAAAAACCTTAGAAAACCCTTAAAACCTTAAAAAACACTAAAAACACCTAGAAAACCCTAAAAAACCCTTAAAACCTTAAAAACACCAAAAACCCTAGAAAACCCTAAAAAACCCTAAAAAACACTATAATCCCTAGAAAACTCTAAAAAACACTAAAAAACCTAGAAAATTCTAAAAAACCCTAAAAACACTAAAAAACCCTTGAAAACACTAAAAACCATAGAAAATCCTAAAAAACACTAAAAACCCAAGAAAATCCTAAAAAGCATAGAAAACCCTAGAAAACCCTAAAAAATCCTAAAAGCCGTAGAAAACCCTAAAAATCTCTTAAAACTCTAGAAAATTCAAGAAAACCCCGAAAAATCCTAGAAACCCGTAAAAACTCCAGAAAACCTTAGAAAACACTAAAAAACCATAAGAATAATAGGAAACCCTAAAAAACCTAAAAAATCCTACAAAATCCGAAAAAATTCTAAAAACCCTAGAAAACCCTAAAAAATGCTAAAAACCCTACAAAACACTAGAAAATTCTAACAAACCCTACAAAACCCTAACAAACACTAAAGCCCCTAGAGAATCCTAAAAACTCCTAAAAAACCCTAAAAACCCTAGAAAACCTTAAGAACTCTAGAAAACCCTAAAAACCATAGAAACACTAAAAACCTTGAAAACGCTAAAAAAGAATAAAAAAGTTTTTTAGTGTTTTTCGGGTTTTTTACTGTTTTCTAAGGTTTTTAGGATTTTTTAGGGTTTTCTAGGGGGTTTTTAGTTTTTTAGGGTTTTTATGGTTTTCTTGGGTTTTTAGTGTTTGATATTTAGGATTTCTTATGGTTTTTTAGGGTTTTCTAGGGTTTTCTATAGTTTTTTAGGGTTTTCTAGGATTTTTTTTTGTTTTTAGGGTATTCTAGGGTTTTTTACGGTTTTCTAGGGTTTTTTGGAGTTTTCTAGAGTTCTTAGAGTTTTTTAGGGTTTTCTAGGATTTTTTAGCATTCTCTTGGGTTTTTAGCATTTTCTAGGGTTTTTAGGGATCTTTGGGTTTTCTAGGATTTTTTTAGAATTCTCTAGGGTTTTCTAGGGTTCTTAGTGATTTTTAGGGTTTCCTAGGGTTTTTAGGATTTTTTATGGTTTTTAGTGTTTCCTAGGGTGTTTTAGGGTTTTCTAGGGTTTTAGCGTTTTCTAGGGTTTTCCAGGGTATTTAGGGTTTTCTTGGATTACTTAAGATTCTCTAGGGTTTGTTAGGGTTTTCAAGAGTTTTTTAGGGTTTCTAGGTTGTTTAGGAATTTCTAGGTTGTTTTAGGTTTTTTTGCGTTTTCTAGGGTTTTGTAGGGTTTTATAGTGTTTTCTAGTGTTTTGGGTTAAAAACGCTAAAAATTCTAGAAAATCTTTGAAAACCCTCAAAAACCCTAAAAATCTCTAGAAACCCGAAAAAAAACTTAACAACGATAGAAAACAATAGAAAAACAAAAAAAAAACCCTAAAATTTCAAAAAAACCCTAAAAATCTTAAAAAATCCTAGAAAAATTAAAAAACCCTAGAAAATCCTAAAAATCCCTAGAAATCCCTAAAAACTCCTAAACTCTAGAAAACCCTTGAAAACCCCAAAAAATCCTAGAAAATCATATAAAACCCTAGAAAACTCTAAAAAATCCTAAGAATCATAGAACACCCTAAAAAACCTAAAAAATCCAAAAAACCCTCAAAAAACCCTAGAAAACCCTTAAAACCTTAAAAAACACTAAAAACCCCTAGAAAACCCTAAAAAACCCTTAAAACCTTAAAAACACCAAAAACCCTAGAAAACCCTAAAAAACCCTAAAAAACACTATAATCCCTAGAAAACTCTAAAAAACACTAAAAAACCTAGAAAATTCTAAAAATCCCTAAAAACACTAAAAACACTAAAAAACCCTTGAAAACCCTAAAAACCATAGAAAACCCTAAAAAACACTAAAAACCCAAGAAAATCCTAAAAAGCATAGAAAACCCTAGAAAACCCTAAAAAATCCTAAAAGCCGTAGAAAACCCTAAAAATCTCTTAAAAGTCTAGAAAATCCAAGAAAACCCCGAAAAATCTTAGAAACCCGTAAAAACTCCAAAAAACCTTAGAAAACACTAAAAAACCATAAGAATAATAGGAAACCCTAAAAAACCTAAAAAATCCTACAAAACCCGAAAAAGTTCTAAAAACCCTAGAAAACCCTAAAAAATGCTAAAAACCCTACAAAACACTAGAAAATTCTAACAAACCCTACAAAACCTTAAAAAACACTAAAGCCCCTAGAGAATCCTAAAAACTCCTAAAAAACCCTAAAAACCCTAGAAAACCTTAAGAACTCTAGAAAACCCTAAAAACCATAGAAACACTAAAAACCTTGAAAACGCTAAAAAAGAATAAAAAAGTTTTTTAGTGTTTTTCGGGTTTTTTAGGGTTTTCTAAGGTTTTTACGATTTTTTTAGGGTTTTCTAGGGGGTTTTTAGTTTTTTAGGGTTTTTATGGTTTTCTTGGGTTTTTAGTGTTTTTAGGATATTTAGGATTTCTTATGGTTTTTTAGGGTTTTCTAGGGTTTTCTAACGTTTTTTAGGGTTTTTTAGGTTTTAGGGTTTTCTAGGGTTTTTTACGGTTTTCTAGGGTTTTTTGGAGTTTTCTAGAGTTCTTAGAGTTTTTTAGGGTTTTCTAGGATTTTTTAGCATTCTCTTGGGTTTTTAGCATTTTCTAGGGTTTTTAGGGATCTCTGGGTTTTCTAGGATTTTTTTAGAATTCTCTAGGGTTTTGTAGGGTTCTTAGTGATTTTTAGGGTTTCCTAGGGTTTTTAGGATTTTTTATGGTTTTTAGTGTTTCCTAGGGTGTTTTAGGGTTTTAGCGTTTTCTAGGGTTTTCCAGGGTATTTAGGGTTTTCTTGGATTATTTAAGATTCTCTAGGGTTTGTTAGGGTTTTCAAGGGTTTTTTAGGGTTTCTAGGTTGTTTAGGAATTTCTAGGTTGTTTTAGGTTTTTTCGCGTTTTCTAGGGTTTTGTAGGGTTTTATAGTGTTTTCTAGTGTTTTGGGTTAAAAACGCTAAAAATTCTAGAAAATCTTTGAAAACCCTAAATATCTCTAGAAACCCTAAAAAAAACCTTAACAACGATAGAAAACAATAGAAAAACAAAAAAAAACCCTAAAATTTCAAAAAAACCCTAAAAATCTTAAAAAGTCCTAGAAAAATTAAAAAACCCTAAAAAGCCCTAGAAAATCCTAAAAAACCCTAGAAAATCCTAAAAAACCCTAGAAATCCCTAAAAACTCCAAAAACTCTAGAAAACCCTAGAAAACCCCAAAAAACCCTAGAAAATCATATAAAAACCTAGAAAACTCTAAAAAATCCTAAGAATCATAGAACACCCTAAAAAGCCTAAAAAATCCAAAAAACCCTAAAAAAAACCCTAGAAAACCCTTAAAACCTTAAAAAACACTAAAAACCCCTAGAAAACCCTAAAAAACCCTTAAAACCTTAAAAACACCAAAAACCCTAAAAAACCCTAAAAACCCTAAAAAACACTATAATCCCTAGAAAACTCTAAAAAACACTAAAAAACCTAGAAAATTCTAAAAAACCCTAAAAACACTAAAAACACTAAAAAACCCTTGAAAACCCTAAAAACCATAGAAAATCCTAAAAAACACTAAAAACCCAAGAAAATCCTAAAAAGCCTAGAAAACCCTAAAAAAATCCTAAAAGCCGTAGAAAACCCTAAAAATCTCTTAAAACTCTAGAAAATTCAAGAAAACCCCGAAAAATCCTAGAAACCCGTAAAAACTCCAGAAAACCTTAGAAAACACTAAAAAACAATAAGAATAATAGGAAACCCTAAAAAACCTAAAAAATCCTACAAAACCCGAAAAAATTCTAAAAACCCTAGAAAACCCTAAAAAATGTTAAAAACCCTACAAAACACTAGAAAATTCTAACAAACCCTACAAAACCCTAAAAAACACTAAAGCCCCTAGAGAATCCTAAAAACTCCTAAAAAACCCTAAAAACCCTAGAAAACCTTAAGAACTCTAGAAAACCCTAAAAACCATAGAAACACTAAAAACCTTGAAAACGCTAAAAAAGAATAAAAAATTTTTTTAGTGTTTTTCGGATTTTTTAGGGTTTTCTAAGGTTTTTAGGATTTTTTAGGATTTTCTAGGGGGTTTTTAGTTTTTTAGGGTTTTTATGGTTTTCTTGGGTTTTTAGTGTTTTTAGGATATTTAGGATTTCTTATGGTTTTTTAGGGTTTTCTAGGGTTTTCTAAAGTTTTTTAGGGTTTTCTAGGGTTTTTTAGGTTTTAGGGTTTTCTAGGGTTTTTTACGGTTTTCTAGGGTTTTTTGGAGTTTTCTAGAGTTCTTAGAGTTTTTTAGGGTTTTCTAGGATTTTTTAGCATTCTCTTGGGTTTTTAGCATTTTCTAGGGTTTTTAGGGATCTCTGGGTTTTCTAGGATTTTTTTAGAATTCTCTAGAGTTTTCTAGGGTTCTTAGTGATTTTTAGGGTTTCCTAGGGTTTTTAGGATTTTTTATGGTTTTTAGTGTTTCCTAGGGTGTTTTAGGGTTTTCTAGGGTTTTAGCGTTTTCTAGGGTTTTCCAGGGTATTTAGGGTTTTCTTGGATTATTTAAGATTCTCTAGGGTTTGTTAGGGTTTTCAAGGGTTTTTTAGGGTTTCTAGGTTGTTTAGGAATTTCTAGGTTGTTTTAGGTTTTTTCGCGTTTTCTAGGGTTTTGTAGGGTTTTATAATGTTTTCTAGTGTTTTGGGTTAAAAACGCTAAAAATTCTAGAAAATCTTTGAAAACCCTAAAAAACCCTAAAAATCTCTAGAAACCCTAAAAAAAACCTTAACAACGATAGAAAACAATAGAAAAACAAAAAAAAAACCCTAAAATTTCAAAAAAAAACCCTAAAAATCTTAACAAGTCCTAGAAAAATTAAAAAACACTAAAAATCCCTAAAAAGCCCTAGAAAATCCTAAAAAACCCTAGAAAATCCTAAAAAATCCTAGAAATCCCTAAAAACTCCAAAAACTCTAGAAAACCCTAGAAAACCCCAAAAAACCCTAGAAAATCATATAAAACCCTAGAAAACTCTAAAAAATCCTAAGAATCATAGAACACCCTAAAAAGCCTAAAGAATCCAAAAAACCCTAAAAAAACCCTAGAAAACCCTTAAAACCTTAAAAAACACTAAAAACCCCTAGAAAACCCTTAAAACCTTAAAAACACCAAAAACCCTAGAAAACCCTAAAAAACCCTAAAAAACACTATAATCCCTAGAAAACTCTAAAAAACACTAAAAACCTAGAAAATTCTAAAAAACACTAAAAACACTAAAAAACCCTTGAAAACCCTAAAAACCATAGAAAACCCTAAAAAACACTAAAAACCCAAGAAAATCCTAAAAAGCATAGAAAACCCTAGAAAACCCTAAAAAATCCTAAAAGCCGTAGAAAACCCTAAAAATCTCTTAAAACTCTAGAAAATCCAAGAAAACCCCGAAAAATCCTAGAAACCCGTAAACACTCCAGAAAACCTTAGAAAACACTAAAAAACCATAAGAATAATAGGAAACCCTAAAAAACCTAAAAAATCCTACAAAACCCGAAAAAATTCTAAAAACCCTAGAAAACCCTAAAAAATGCTAAAAACCCTACAAAATACTAGAAAATTCTAACAAAACCCTACAAAACCCTAAAAAACACTAAAGCCCCTAGAGAATCCTAAAAACTCCTAAAAAACCCTAAAAACCCTAGAAAACCTTAAGAACTCTAGAAAACCCTAAAAACCATAGAAACACTAAAAACCTTGAAAACGCTAAAAAAGAATAAAAAAGTTTTTTAGTGTTTTTCGGGTTTTTTAGGGTTTTCTAAGGTTTTTAGGATTTTTTAGGGTTTTCTAGGGGGGTTTTTAGTTTTTTAGGGTTTTTAGGGTTTTCTTGGGTTTTTTGTATTTTTAGGATATTTAGGATTTCTTATGGTTTTTTAGGGTTTTCTAGGGTTTTCTAAAGTTTTTTAGGGTTTTCTAGGGTTTTTTTTTGTTTTTAGGGTTTTCTAGGGTTTTTTACGGTTTTCTAGGGTTTTTTGGAGTTTTCTAGAGTTCTTAGAGTTTTTTAGGGTTTTCTAGGATTTTTTAGCATTCTCTTGGGTTTTTAGCATTTTTTAGGGTTTTTAGGGATTTCTGGATTTTCTAGGATTTTTTTAGAATTCTCTAGGGTTTTCTCGAGTTCTTAGGGATGATTAGGGTTTCGTAGGGTTTTTAGGATTTTTTTATGGTTTTTAGTGTTTCTAGGGTGTTTTAGGGTTTTAGCGTTTTCTAGGGTTTTCCAGGGTATTTAGGGTTTTCTTGGATTATTTAAGATTCTCTAGGGTTTGTTAGGGTTTTCAAGGGTTTTTTATTTTTAGGGTTTCTAGGTTTTTTTGGAATTTCTAGATTTTTTTAGGTTTTTTCGCGTTTTCTAGGGTTTTGTAGGGTTTTATAGTGTTTTCTAGTGTTTTAGGTTAAAAACGCTAAAAATTCTAGAAAATCTTTGAAAACCCGAAAAAACCCTAAAAATCTCTAGAAACCCTAAAAAAAAACCCAAACAACGATAGAAAACAATAGAAAAACAAAAAAAACCCTAAAATTCCAAAAAAAAACCCTAAAAATCTTAAAGAATCCTAGAAAAATTAAAAAAACCTAAAAATTCCTAAAAAGCCCTAGAAAATCCTAAAAAACCCTAGAAATCCCTAAAAACTCCAAAAACTCTAGAAAACCCTAGAAAATCCCAAAAAACCCTAGAAAACCATAAAAAATCCTAGAAAACCCTAAAAAATCCTAAGAATCATAGAACATCCAAAAAAAACCTAAAAAATCCAAAAAACCCTAAAAAAACCCTAGAAAACCCTTAAAATCTTAAAAAACACTAAAAACCCCTAGAAAACCCTAAAAACCCCTTAAAACCTTAAAAACACCAAAAACCCTAGAAAACCCTAAAAACACTATAATCCCTAGAAAACTCTAAAAAACACTAAAAAACACTATAATCCCTAGAAAACTCTAAAAAACACTAAAAAACCTAGAAAATCCTAAAAAACACTATAATCCCTAGAAAACTCTAAAAAACACTAAAAAACCTAGAAAATTCTAAAAAACCCTAAAAACACTAAAAACCATTGAAAACCCTAAAAACCATTAAAAACCCTAAAAACACTAAAAACCCAAGAAAACCCTAAAAACCATAGAAAATCCTAGAAAACCCTAAAAAATCCTAAAAACCGTAGAAAACCCTAAAACACTCTTAAAACTCTAGAAAACCCCGAAAAACCCTAGAAAACCGTAAAAACTCCAGAAAACCTTAGAAAACTCTAAAAAATCCTACAAAACCCTAAAAAAGCCTAAAATCCCTAGAAAACCCTAAAAAATGATAAAAATCCTACAAAACACTAGAAAATTCTAACAAACCCTACAAAACCCTAAAAAACACTAAAACCCCTAGAGTATCCCAAAAACTCCTAAAAAACCCTAAAAACACTAGAAAACCTTAAAAACTCTAGAAAACCCTAAAAACCCTAAAAACCCTAGAAAACACTAAAAACGCTAAAAAAGAGCAAAAAAACTAGGGTTTTTTAGGGTTTTTAGTTTTTTAGGGTTTTTAGGGTTTTCTAGGGTTTTTAGGAATTTCTAGGTTTTTTTAGGTTTTTTCGCGTTTTCTATGGTTTTGTAGGGTTTTATTGTGTTTTCTAGTGTTTTGGGTTAAAAACGCTAAAAATTCTAGAAAATCTTTGAAAACCCTAAAAAACCCTAAAAATCTCTAGAAACCCTAAAAAAACCCTAACAACGATAGAAAACAATAGAAAAACAAAAAAAAAACCCTAAAATCCCAAAAAAGCCCTAAAAATCTTAAAAAATCCTAGAAAAATTAAAAAACCCTAAAAATCCCTAAAAAGCCCTAGAAAATCCAAAAAAACCCTAGAAAATCCTAAAAAACCCTAGAAATCCCTAAAAACTCCAAAAACTCTAGAAAACCCTAGAAAACCCCAAAAAACCCTAGAAAACCATAAAAAATCCTAGAAAACCCTAAAAAATCCTAAGAATCATAGAACACCCTAAAAAACCTAAAAAATCCAAAAAACCCTAAAAAAAACCCTAGAAAACCCTTAAAACCTTAAAAAATACTAAAAACCCCTAGAAAACCCTAAAAAACACTATAATCCCTAGAAAACTCTAAAAAACACTAAAAAACCTAGAAAATTCTAAAAAACCCTAAAAACACTAAAAAACCCTTGAAAACCCTAAAAACCATAGAAAATCCTAAAAAACACTAAAAACCCAAGAAAACCCTAAAAACCCTAGAAAACCCTAACAAATCCTAAAAACCGTAGAAAACCCTAAAACACTCTTAAAACTCTAGAAAACCCCGAAAAACCCTAGAAAACCGTAAAAACTCCAGAAAACTCTAAAAAATCCTAAAATCCCTAGAAAACCCTAAAAAAATGCTAAAAACCCTACAACACTAGAAAATTCTAACAAACCCTAAAAAACACTAAAACCCCTAGAGAATCCTAAAAACTCCTAAAAAACCCTAAAACCCCTAGAAAACAATAAAAAAACCCAAACAACGATAGAAAATCCAAAAAAATCCTAAAATCCCTAAAAAACCCTAAAAATCTTAAAAAATCCTAAAAAATTAAAAAACCCTAAAAAGCCCTAGAAAATCCTAAAAAACCCTAGAAAATCCTAAAAAACTCTAGAAAACCCTAAAAACTCCAAAAACTCTAGAAAACCCCAAAAAATCCTAAAAAACCATAAAAAACTCTAAAAAACCGTAAAAAACCCTAAGAATCATAGAACACCCTAAAAAACCTAAAAATTCTAGAAAACCCTAAAAAATCCTAAAAACCCTAGAAAACCCTAAACCCCCCCACCCCCCAAAAACCCTAAAAAACCCTAGAAAACCCTTTAAACCTTAAAAAACACTAAAAACCCCTAGAAAACACTAAAAAACCCTTAAAACCTTAAAAAGACTAAAAACCCTAAAAACTACTATAAACCCTAGAAAAATCTAAAAAACACTAAAAAACCTAGAAAACTCTAAAAAAACCCTAAAAAGATATAAAACACTAGAAAACCTTAGAAAAATCCTAAAAACCCTAAAAAACCCTAGAAAATCCTAAAAACCAAAGAAAACCCTAAAAAACACTAAAAACCCAAAAAAACCCTAAAAACCATAGAAAATCCTAGAAAACCCTAAAAATTCCTAAAAACCATAGAAAACCCTAAAAAGCTCTTAAAACTCTACAAAATCCTAGAAAACCCCGAAAAATCCTAGAAAACCGTAAAAACTCCAGAAAACCTTAGAAAACACTAAAAAACCATAAGAATAATAGGAAAACCTAAAAAACCTAAAAAATCCTACAAAACCCTAAAAAATCCTAAAACCCCTAGAAAAACCTAAAAAAAATGCTAAAAACCCGACAAAACACTAGAAAATTCTAACAAACCCTACAAAACCCTAAAAAACACTAAAGCCCCTAGAGAATCCTAAAAACTCCTAAAAAACCATAAAAACCCTAGAAAACCTTAAAAACTCTAGAAAACTCTAAAAACCCTAAAAATCCTAGAAACACTAAAAACCTTGAAAACGCTAAAAAATCATAAAAAAGTTTTTTATTGTTTTTTGGGTTTTTTAGGGTTTTCTAAGGTTTTTAGGGTTTTTAGGGGGTTTTTAGGGTTTTTAGGGTTTTTTTGGTTTTTTAGTGTTTTTAGGATATTTAGGATTTCTTATGGTTTTTTAGGGTTTTCTAGGGTTTTTTTTTGTTTTTAGGGTTCTTAGGGTTTTCTAGGGTTTTTTGGGTTTTTAGGGTTTTCTAGGGTTTTTTACGGTTTTCTAGGGTTTTTTGGAGTTTTCTAGGGTTTTCTAGAGTTCTTAGAGTTTTTTAGGGTTTTCTAGGATTTTTTAGCATTCTCTTGGGTTTTTAGCATTTTCTAGGGTTTTTAGGGATTTCTTGGTTTTCTATGATTTTTTTAGTATTCTCTAGGGTTTTCTAGGGTTCTTAGAGTTTTTTAGGGTTTCCTAGGGTTTTTAGGGTTTTTTATGGTTTTTAGTGTTTTCTAGGGTTTTTTAGGGTTTTCTAGGGATTTAGCGTTTTCTAGGGTTTTCCAGGGTATTTAGGGTTTTCTTGGATTATTTAAGATTCTCTATGGTTTGTTAGGGTTTTCAAGGGTTTTTTAGGGTTTCTAGGTTTTTTAGGAATTTCTAGGTTTTTTTTTTGTTTTTTTCGCGTTTTCTAGGGTTTTGTAGGGTTTTATAGTGTTTTCTAGTGTTTTGGGTTAAAAACGCTAAAAATTCTAGAAAATCTTTGAAAACCCTAAAAAACCCTAAAAATCTCTAGAAACCCTAAAAAAAACTTAACAACGATAGAAAACAATAGAAAAATAAAAAAAAACCCTAAAATCCCAAAAAAACCCTAAAAATCTTAAAAAATCCTAGAAAATCCTAAAAAATTCTAAAAACCCTAGAAAACCCTAAAAAATGCTAAAAACCCTACAAAACACTAGAAAATTTTAACAAACCCTACAAAACCCTGAAAAACACTAAAGCCCCTAGAGTATCCTAAAAACTCCTAAAAAACCCTAAAAACCCTAGAAAACCTTAAAAACTCTAGAAAACTCTAAAAATCCTAAAAACCCTAGAAACACTAAAAACCTTGAAAACACTAAAAAAGCATAAAAAAGTTTTTTAGTGTTTTTTGGGTTTTTTAGGGTTTTCTAAGGTTTTTAGGATTTTTTAGGATTTTTAGAGTTTTCATTGGTTTTTAGGGGGTATTTTCTTGGATTATTTAAGATTCTCTAGGGTTTGTTAGGGTTTTCAAGGGTTTTTTAGGTTTCTAGGTTTTTTAGGAATTTCTAGGTTTTTTAGGTTTCTAGGGTTTTTATAGTGTTTTCTAGTGTTTTGAGTTAAAATCGCTAAAAATTCTAGAAAATCTTTGAAAACCCTAAAAAACCTTTAAAATCTGTAGAAACCCTATAAAAAAACCCTAACAACGATAGAAAACAATAGAAAAACAAAAAAAAACCCTAAAATCCCAAAAAAACCCTAAAAATTTTAAGAAATCCTAGAAAAATTAAAAAACCCTAAAAGTCCCTAAAAAGCCCTAGAAAATCCCAAAAAATCCTAGAAAATCCTAAAAAACCCTAGAAATCCCTAAAAACTCCAAAAACTCTAGAAAATCCTAGAAAACCCTAAAAACCCTAGAAAACCTTAAAAAATCCAAAAAACCCTAGAAAACCCTTAAAACCTTAAAAAACACTAGAGAACCCTAAAAAACCCTTAAAACCTTAAAAACACCAAAAACCCTAGAAAACCCTAAAAAACACTATAATCCCTAGAAAACTCTAAAAAACACTAAAAAACCTAGAAAATTCTAAAAAACCCTAAAAACACTAAAAACACTAAAAAACCCTTGAAAACCCTAAAAAACACTAAAAACCCAAGAAAACCCTAAAAACCATAGAAAACCCTAAAAAATCCTAAAAACCGTAGAAAACCCTAAAACACTCTTAAAACTCTAGAAAACCCTAGAAAATTCCAGAAAATCTTAGAAAACTCTAAAATATCTTAAGAATAATAGGAAACCCTAAAAAACCTAAAAAATCCTACAAAACCCTAAAAAATCCTAAAATCCGTAGAAAACCCTAAAAAATGCTAAAAACCCTACAAAACACTAGAAAATTCTAACAAACCCTACAAAACCCTAAAAATACTAAAACCCCTAGAGAATCCTAAAAACTCCTAAAAAAACCTAAAAACCCTAGAAAACCTGAAAAACTCTAGAAAACCCTAAAAACCCTAGAAAACACTAAAAACATTGAAAACGCTAAAAAAAGCAAAAAAAAATTTTTAGTGTTTTTAGGGTTTTTTAGGGTTTTCTAGGGTTTTTAGGATTTTTGAGGGTTTTCTAGGGGTTTTTAGTCTTTTACGGTTTTTAGGGTTTTCTTGGGTTTTTAGTGTTTTTAGGATATTAAGGGTTTCTTAGGGTTTTTTTAGGGTTTTCTAGGGTTTTCTAAAGTTTTTTAGGGTTTTTAGGGTTTTCTAGGGTTTTCTAGAGTTCTTAGAGTTTTTTAGGGTTTTCTTGGATTTTTTAGCATTCTCTTGGGTTTTTAGCATTTTCTAGGGTTTTTAGGGATTTCTGGGTTTTCTAGAATTTTTTAGGATTCTCTAGGGTTTTCTAGGGTTCTTATGGTGTTTTAGGGTTTTTTAGGGTTTTTAGGATTTTTAGGGTTTTTAGTGTTTTCTAGGGTTTTTTAGGGTTTTCTAGGGTTTTTTATGATTTTCTAGGGTTTTTAGCGTTTTCTAGGGTTTTCTAGGGTTTTTTAGGGATTTCTTGGATTTTTTAAGATTCTCTAGGGTTTTTTAGGGTTTCTAGGTTGTTTAGGAATTTCTAGGTTTTTTTAGGTTTTTTCGCGTTTTCTAGGGTTTTGTAGGGTTTTATAGTGTTTTCTAGTGTTTTGGGTTAAAAACGCTAAAAATTCTAGAAAATCTTTGAAAACCCTAAAAAACCCTAAAAATCTCTAGAAACCCTAAAAAAAATCCTAACAACGATAGAAAACAATAGAAAAACAAAAAAAAACCCTAAAATTCCAAAAAAACCCTAAAAATCTTAAAAAATCCTAGAAAAATTAAAAAACCCTAAAAATCCCTAAGAAGCCCTAGAAAATCCTAAAAAACCGTAGAAATCCCTAAAAACTCCAAAAACTCAAGAAAACCCTAGAAAACCCCAAAATACCATAGAAAATCATAAAAAACCCTAGAAAACCCTAAAAAACCTATAAATCCTACAAAACCCTAAAAAATCCTAAAAACTCTAGAAAACCCTAAAAAATGCTAAAAACCCAACAAAACACTACAAAATTCTAACAAACCCTACAAAACCCTAAAAAACACTAAAATCCCTAGAGAATCCTAAAAGCTCCTAAAAAACCCTAGAAAACCTTAAAAACTCTAGAAACCCTAAAAACCCTAGAAAACACTAAAAACCTTGAAAACGCTAAAAAAAGCATAAAAAAGCTTTTTAGTGTTTTTAGGGTTTTTTAGGGTTTTCTAGGGATTTTAGGATTTTTTAGGGTTTTCTAGGGGTTTTTAGTTTTTTAGGCTTTTATTGGGTTTTTAGTTTTTAGTGTTTTTTAGGGTTTCTTACGGTTTTTTAGGGTTTTCTAGGGTTTTCTAAAGTTTTTTTGGGTTTTTGCGGTTTTCTAGGTTTTTTGTGTTTAGGGTTTTTAGGATTTTTAGGGTTTTCTGGGTTTTTAGGGTTTTCTAGGTTTTTTACGGTTTTCTGGGGTTTTTTGGAGTTTTCTAGGATTTTCTAGAGTTCTTAGAGTTTTTTAGGGTTTTCTAGGATTTTTTAGCATTCTCTAGGATTTTTAGCATTTTCTAGGGTTTTTAGGGATTTCTGGGTTTTCTAGAATTTTTTAGGATTCTCTAGGGTTTTCTAGGGTTCTTAGGGTGTTTTAGGGATTTTTAGGGTTTTTAGTGTTTTCTAGGGTTTTTTAGGGTTTTCTAGTGTTTTTTATGATTTCCTAGGGTTTTTAGCGTTTTCTAGGGTTTTCCAGGGTTTTTTAGGGATTTCTTAGATTTTTTAAGATTCTCTAGGGTTTTTTAGGGTTTTCTAGGGTTTTTTAGGGTTTTTAGGAATTTCTAGTGTTTTTTAGGGTTTCTAGGGTTTTTGTAGGGTTTTTTAGTGTTTTCTAGTGTTTTGAGTTAAAAACCCTAAAAATTCAAGAAAATCTTAGAAAACCCTAAAAAACCCTAAAAATCTCTAGAAACCTTAGAAAAATCCTAACAACGATAGATAATCTTCTTAAAAAACCCTAACAACATAGAAAAACCCTAGAAAAACCATAAAAACCCTAAAATCCCTAAAACCCCCTAAAAAGCCTAAAAAATCCTAGAAAACCCTAAAAACTCCAAAAACTCTAGAAAACCCTAGAAAACCCTAAAAAACCCTAAGAATCATAGAACACCCTAAAAAACCTAAAAAATCCTAGAAAACCCTAAAAATCCTAAAATCCCTAGAAAACCCTAAAAATTCCAAAAAACCCTAAAAAAAACCATAGAAAACCCTTAAAACCTTAAAAAAACACTAAAAATCCTTAGCAAATCCTAAAAAACCCTTAAAACCTTAAAAACACTAAAAACCCTAGAAAACCCTAAAAAATCATAAAAATCCTAAAAAATACTATAAAACCTAGAAAACTCTAAAAAATACTAAAAAACCTAGAAAACTCTAAAAAAACCCTAAAAAGCTAAAAAAACACTAGAAAACCCTAGAAAAATCCTAAAAAACCCTAGAAACCCTAAAAACACTAAAAACCCAAGAAAACCCTAAAAACCATAGAAAACCCTAGAAAATTCTAAAAAATCCTAAAAATCGTAGAAACCCTAAAAAACCCTTAAAACTCTAGAAAACCCTAGAAAATCCCGAAAAATCCTAGAAAACCGTAAAAAACTCCAGAAAACCTTAAAAAACACGAAAAAACCCTAACAATAGTAGGAAACCCCTAAACACCTAAAAAATCCTACAAAACCCTAAAAAATCCTAAAAACCCTAGAAAACCCTAAAAAATGCTAAAAATCCTACAAAACACTAGAAAATTCTAACAAACCCTACAAAACCCTAAAAAACACTAAGGGCCCGTTTGGAAAACTCTAAAAGTAGCTTTTTTTAACTTTTGACTTACGAAAAGTAGTAGTATTAATGTCGGGTGCAATTTTCAAAACCAAATTGTAAATTTCTAGGGTTTTTTAGTGTTTTCTAGGGTTTTAGCGTTTTCTAGGGTTTTCCAGGGTATTTAGGGTTTTCTTGGATTATTTAAGATTCTCTAGGGTTTGTTAGGGTTTTCAAGGGTTTTTTAGGGTTTCTAGGTTTTTTAGGAATTTCTAGGTTTTTTTAGGTTTTTTTGCGTTTTCTAGGGTTTTGTAGGGTTTTATAGTGTTTTCTAGTGTTTTGGGTTAAAAACGCTAAAAATTCTAGAAAATCTTTGAAAACCCTAAAAAACCCTAAAAATCTCTAGAAACCCTATAAAAAAAACCCTAACAACGATAGAAAACAATAGAAAAATAAAAAAAAAACCCTAAAATCCCAAAAAACCCTAAAAATCTTAAAAAATCCTAGAAAAATTAAAAAACCCTAAAAGTCCCTAAAAAGCCCTAGAAAATCCTAAAAAATCCTAGAAAATCCTAAAAAACCCTAGAAATCCCTAAAAACTCCAAAAAACCCTAAAAACCCTAAAAGTCCCTAAAAAGCCCTAGAAAACCCCAAAAAACCCTAGAAAACCATAAAAAATCCTAAGAATCATAGAACACACTAAAAAACCTTAAAAATCCTAGAAAACCTAAAAACCCTAGAAAACCCTAAAAATTCCAAAAAACCCTAAAAAAAACCCTAGAAAACCCTTAAAACCTTAAAAAACACTAGAAAACCCTAAAAAACCCTTAAAACCTTAAAACCTTAAAAACACCAAAAACCCTAGAAAACCCTAAAAAACCCTAAAAAACACTATAATCCCTAGAAAACTCTAAAAAACACTAAAAAACCTAGAAAATTCTAAAAAACCTTAAAAACACTGAAAACACTAAAAAACCCTTGAAAACCCTAAAAACCATAGAAAACCCTAAAAAATACTAAAAACCCAAGAAAACTCTAAAAACCATAGAAAGCCCTAGAAAACCCTAAAAAATCCTAAAAACCGTAGAAAACCCTAAAACACTCTTAAAACTCTAGAAAACCCTAGAAAACCCCGAAAAACCCTAGAAAACCGTAAAAACTCCAGAAAACCTTAGAAAACTCTAAAAAATCCTAAGAATAATAGAAAACCCTAAAAAACCTAAAAAATCCTACAAAACCCTAAAAATTCTAAAAACCATAGAAAACCCTAAAAAATGCTAAAAACCCAACAAAACACTACAATATTCTAACAAACCCTACAAAACCCTAAAAAACACTAAAATCCCTAGAGAATCCTAAAAACTCCTAAAAAACCCTAGAAAACCTTAAAAACTCTAGAAACCCTAAAAACCCTAGAAAACACTAAAAACCTTGAAAACGCTAAAAAAAGCAAGAAAAAGCTTTTTAGTGTTTTTAGGGTTTTTTAGGGATTTCTAGGGTTTTTAGGATTTTTTAGGGTTTTCTAGGGGTTTTTAGCTTTTTAGGCTTTTATTGGGTTTTTAGTTTTTAGTGTTTTTTAGGGTTTCTTACGATTTTTTAGGGTTTTCTAGGGTTTTCTAAAGTTTTTTAGGGTTTTTGGGGTTTTCTAGGTTTTTTTTTTGTTTTTAGGGTTTTTAGGATTTTTAGGATTTTTTGGGTTTTAGGGTTTTCTAGGTTTTTTACGGTTTTCTGGGATTTTTTGGAGTTTTCTAGGGTTTTCTAGAGTTCTTAGAGTTTTTTAGGATTTTCTAGGATTTTTTAGGATTCTCTAGGATTTTCTAGGATTCCTAGGGTGTTTTAGGGTTTTTTGGGTTTTCTAGGGTTTTTAGTATTTTTTAGGGTTTTTAGCAATTTTTAGGGTTTTTAGGGTTTTCTAGGATTTTTTATGATTTCCTGGGGTTTTTAGCGTTTTCTAGGGTTTTCCAGGGTTTTTTAGGGATTTCTTAGATTTTTTAAGATTCTCTAGGTTTTTTAGGGTTTTCTAGGGTTTTTTAGGGTTTTTTAGGATTTTTTAGAAATTTCTAGGGTTTTTTAGGGTTTCTAGGGTTTTTAGTGTTTTCTAGTGTTTTGGGTTAAAAACCCTAAAAATTCTAGAAAATCTTAGAAAACCCTAAAAAACCCTAAAAATCTCTAGAAACCCTAGAAAAACCCTAACAACGATAGATAATCTTCTTAAAAAACCCTAACAACATAGAAAACCCATAAAAACCCTAAAATCCCTAAAAACCCCTAAAAATCTTTAAAAATCCTAGAAAAATTAAAAAACCCTAAAAATCCCTAAAAAGCCCTAGAAAATCCTAAAAATCTATAGAAAGTCCTAAAAAATCCTAGAAAATCCTAAAAACTCCAAAAACTCTAGAAAATCCTAGAAAACCCTAAAAAACCCTAAGAATCATAGAACACCCTAAAAAACTTAAAAAATCCTAGAAAACCCTAAAAATCCTAAAATCCCTAGAAAACTCTAAAAATTCCAAAAAACCCTAAAAAAAACTATAGAAAACCTTAAAACCTTATATATATATATATATATATATAACAAGTTAAAACTGACCCAAATTTTCTGCAGACACCCCCGCCTTCAAAATCTTTCTGAAAGTGTCCCAGAACATCTTGGATTTTTTCATCCTTATCAAATGAAATCCAAAAGTAAATCATCAAGGAAAATAACAAGAATAGATGATTAAAAATTGAAGACGGTCTCTATAATGAAGTTGAATACATGTAATGTAGGCATGTTAATATAGAAACATATGCCAATACATTTGGATGTGTCAGCTAGCCATCTTACAGTCGGCTAGTTTACAAATTAAGGAACAGAATTTCCATCATAAGTTATATCACTTTATGGACCTAATATAATGTATGCATTTCATGCTATCTCATAATTAATAAGCGGACTACACACATAATAACTCCAATATTTGTATGTGCACAGTGGAAATTGTATTTAAGTTTATGTAAAGGGAAAGGAAATTTCAAAACTGTGCATTTTTAGCATTTTAACTGAAGCAAAAAGCACATCAATAATGGAAAACTTTCTACTTCAAAAAAGGTAAACCATGAAAAACCAGAGAAACAGAGAGGGAGGGAAGGAGAGATTGAGAAATCTTTTACACAACCAAGCTAGTTCAAACTGCATTCCAACTTGAGTTAAAGGAGAACCTTGAGTTGGAATGCTCAAGAGTAAAATTGTAATTGGGTTTATTGTTGGATCGCCCTCTAGTCACTGACACTAATCCTTCCCAAGGGAGAGGATTAGAACTTGTGAATAGAAATAGACTTCCAACTTGCTTGACTTTTCTCTACCTGGTAAAGGATAACTAAGCAGAACAACCTTTAATTATCAATTAATCTTGGGAGAACACCAACAAGGATAGACTTTCTGACTAATCTACTCCCGGTCAAGATTTTTATTTAAATTACATAAATTTTCTGATTTAATTTCCTGTTTATCAAACTCAAAACCATTTTCAAAAACATCTGATTAATAAAATAGCACATCTTTCTGCAACTCGTTGGGAGACGACCTGGGATTCATACTCCCAGTATTTTAATTCTAATTTTGTGACAACCCTTCTAAATTGATAAGCGAATTTTTGTTGGTTAAGAATTGTACTTGCAACGTATCTCTTACATTAATTTCTTAATCCGCCAATCTCCGCCACGTCAAAAGCAAAAGATGATTCTCAGATGAAGGATTTCAGTGGAGTTCTTCAATCTGAATTCAAAACCCAAAACAGAAAGTAGAAGTTGCAGAAGAAAGAACAAACAGAAAGAAAACTTAGATCTAATCCCAATTCCCCAAATTCAAAAGAAATTTTCAAGAGAAAAAGAAAAGTAAAACAAAATGTGAAGTAAAAAGTCCTTCTCCAATCAAAATTGCTCCTATTTATGCACTTTCTACTTTTAGTCATTAAGCATTTTGAGTGGGCTTTTTGGTTTTGGATTTGGCCTTGAATGGAAGTGAATACGGATGGTGTTGGCTCCCAGGGAAGCACTAAGTTCACTAATTGAGCGATGCGCTCCTTTCTTTTAGTGCGCTAATTGGTGCGCTCAATTCCTCCTCTAGCGCTCCCTTAGTGAACTCTACGTTCACTCATTGAGCGTTGGCTCTTTGGTGAGCGAGTTTCTTCACTAGCGCTCCTCTATTGAGCGTTAAGTTCACTATTTGAGCGCTGCTTAGTGCATAGGATGGCCTCCCAAGTGTGAAAGTCACGAAAAATGTGACTTAGTGAGCGCTACGCTCTAATTTTGAGCGCTACTTTAGTGTACGGATGGCACGAGACCTTTGCTTCCAAGCTTGATTTCCATGAAAACGTTGACAAAGTGAGCGTGGCGCTCACTTCCAAAGTGAACGCTAGCCATTGCTCTTTGAGCGTGGCGTTCCTTTTCTAAACGCAACGCTTCCCTGCTTCTTCCTTTCTTCATTTCTTTATTTCTTCACCTTCAAGCAACCAAACAAGCAATCAAAGTCTCACCAAAATTATAAGGTCTTTGCATCATTCATAAAATCAATTAATTCTAGCATAAACCTTATAATTTTGTGTAAAATAAATGATGTTTGATTGATTCAAAATAATCATGAAAATCCACTCCAATCACTTACTTATTGTGCAAAAAAAGTGCATAAAACCTAATGAAACAAGTGAAAAATGCTTGTAAAACTAGTATAACATGACTTGTCATCAAGCCATCACCAATCTCCATGGACAGACTGGTAATTAGCTTCTCCCTAATATGCTGATCTTTTATCTGTAGCTGACAAATATCCTTCCAAGGGCCTCCTATAGTAGGTAACACTTGAGTGGACAATAACTCATTCGGCTTCAGATTATTACAAGAACAGACCACCTTCTTCCACAGTGGGCACTCTTCCTTCGCAAATCGCCACCACCACTTAAACAAAAACGCAAAGTTCCGGACCATAGCATCTCCAACACCCAAACCACCTAACTTCTTCGGTGCTTGCACCAACTCCCATTTTACCAACGGCATGCCATTTCTCCCATCCTCCTTGTTCCATAGAAACCTTCTCTGTAAGGAAATCAACTTCTCAGCGACCACCTTCGGCATCTTATACAAGATCAAATAATACACGGACAAGCTATTCAGCACTGATTTGATAAGCACCAACTTCCCAGCTTTGTTTAGCACCTTAGCTTTCCAGAGGCTTAGTTTCTCTTCCACTTTGTCGATTATAGGCTTCCAGGTCTTCACCAACTTTGGGTTAGCTCCTAGGGGGATTCCAAGGTATCTAACTAGGAGGGTACCTTCCTTACAACCCCACAAGCTACACATACATTGTACCCAGTGGTTTTCATAGTTGATTGGAATCAGACTAGACTTATCAAAATTAATACTGAGCCCAGACATCAACTCAAACCACCGCAACAGTCGCTTGTAGTTCTTCATGGTCTCCTCTTCTGGTGGGCAAAACAGGATAGTGTCATCAGCAAACTGGAGATTTGATAACTCCACCATGTCTCTACCAACCACCAAAGGAGAAATACGCCCGTTCCTAACTGCCTGACCAATCATCCTATGCATAACATCCACTACCAGCACAAACAAGAAAGGGGAAAGCGGGTCGCCTTGTCTCAAGCCCCTTTCCATCTTAAACGGTTTAGAAGGTGAGCCATTAACTAAGACCGACATAGAGGCTGTGGTCACACACTCTATAACCGATGCCCTCCACCTGCAGCCAAACCCCATCTTTAGCAACGCCATTTCCACAAAGCTCCACTTAACTCTGTCATATGCTTTTTGGAAATCTAGCTTGATTATGGCTGCCTCCTTATTCCGTCTCTTCAGCCAGTGGACTGTTTCACACGCTATGAGAGCCCCATCATAAATCTTCCTTATTACTAAACCCGGCATTACTAATTTCATCCTCCGGACTAGCACCTTCGAGATAACCTTGTACACACACCCCACCATACTAATGGGCCTCAAGTCTTTAATCTCCTTCGCACCAATAAACTTAGGTGCTAGCGCCACTCAGGTTACGTTTAACTCTGCCGGTAACCTGGATGTCTGAAAGAACCCACCACAGCTGCCGTGAATTCAGACCCAATCTCATCCCAACACCTCTTGATGAAATTAATGTTGTATTTATCACACCCTGGCGCCTTAGATGATTCGCAATCCCATACCGCCTCTCTAATTTTTTCTGCCGAAGGCATCGCCTCCAAGGTCGCTGAGTCTTTCTCATCTATCCGCTCCACAAGCCCATCTCGGAACCCCAACATAGCAGAATCTTCCTGGTGGTACAGATCTTTGTAAAAATCTCGGATAGCTATTTTTATTCTAGCTTGGTTCCTTACCAGCCTGCCATTGACAACCAGAGAATCAATCCTATTATTCCTTCTTCTCGCAGATGCTATATTGTGAAAGTATCTTGTGTTCTTGTCCATATCCTTTGCCTGTCAAGACTGAGACATCTGTTTCCAGTGAACTTCTTTTCTCACATACCACCTCTCATAGCAAGTAACTAACGCTTTTCTTCTAGCCTCCATGGTTCCATCAAACACACCATTACCTACCAACTCATCAACCTTTCTGATCTCTTCCTCTAGTCTCAGAATCTTGTTGTCCATCTCCCCAAAGTTTTCCTTGTGCCATTTCCCCAAAGGAACCGACAGTGCCCTCAGCTTATCTGTGAACTGCATCCCTGATGAGCGGATAATTTATACCCTTTTTGGTATTGTTTTTACATAATTTTTAGTGTATTTTAGTTACTTTTATTATATTTTTATTAGTTTTTATGAAAAAATTATATTTCTGGACTTTACTATGAGTTTGTTTGTTTTTCTGTGATTTCATGTATTTTCTGGCTGAAATTGAGGGACCTGAGCAAAAATCTGATTCAGAGGCTGAGAAAGGACTGCAGATGCTGTTGGATTCTGACCCTCCTGCACGCGAAGTGGATATTCTGGAGCTACAGAATTTCAATTGGCGCGCTCTCAATTGCGTTGGAAAGTAGACATCTTGGGATTTCCAGAAATGTATAATAGTCCATACTTTGCCCAAGATTTGATGGCCCAAACTGGCGTCTAAACGCCAGCCAAAGACCCTTTTTTGGCGTAAAACGCCAGAACTGGAACCAGAACTGGAGTTAAACACCCAAACTAGCATCCAAGCTAGCGTTTAACTCTAGAAAAGGCCTATGCACGTGTAAAGCTCAATGCTCAGCCCAAGCACATACCAAGTGGGCCCCGGAAATGGATTTCTGCACTATCTGCACTTAGTTACTCAATTTTTGTAATCCTTAATAACTAGTTTAGTATAAATAGCACTTTTTACTATTGTATTCAGATGGTTGGAAACCCTCTTTTCACTTTTATGTTACATTTGGGAGGCTGGCCATTCGGCCATGCCTAGACATTTTTCTCTTATGTATTTTCTACGGTGGAGTTTCTACACCTCATAGATTAAGGTGCGGAGCTCTGCTGTTCTTCATGAATTAATGCAAGTACTATTGTTTTTCTTTCAATTCACGCTTACTTCTTCTCCAAGATATACTCTCGTACTTAATTCAGTTAAGTCAGAATGAAGGGGTGACCCGTGACAATCACCCACTATCTTCGTTACTCGCTTAGCCAAGATCCGCGTGCCTGACAACCACAAGCAGTCTACATGATATTCAACGTAGTCATTGGACGACAGCCGGAGTATATTCTCTTGGGTCTCTAATCCACGGACCGAGTCTGTGAGATTAGAACCTTCGTAGTAGAGGCTAGAACCAATTGGCAGCATTCCTGAGATCCGAAAAGTCTAAACCTTGTTTGTGGTATTCCGAGTAGGATCTGGGAAGGGATGACTGTGACGAGCTTCAAACTCGCGAATGTTGGGCACAGTGATAGTGTGCAAAAGGATAGAGAGATCCTATTCTGACGCTAGTGAGAACCGACAGATGATTAGCCGTGCGGTAGCTGTACCTGGTATTTTTCATCCGAGATGAGAAATCCGACAGTTGATTTGCCGTGCAGAAACCGTACCTGGTATTTTTCATCCGAGAGGATCATACAACTTGCCATGGAACGGAGCACGCATGATTGGATGAAGACAATAGGAAAGCAGAGGTTCAGAAGCAACAAAGCATCTCCAAACGCTTATCTGAAATTCCCACCAATGAATTACATAAGTATCTTTATTTTAATTTACGTTTTATTTATCTTTCAATTATCAAAACTCATAACCAATTGAATTCGCCTGACTAAGATTTACAGGATTACCATAGCTTGCTTCAAGCCGACAATCTGTGTGGGTTCGAACCTTACTCACGTAAGGTATTACTTGGACGACCCAGTGCACTTGCTGGTTAGTTGTACCGGAGTTGTGAAAAGTGTGATCACAATTCCGTGCACCAAGTTTTTGGCGCCGTTGTCGGGGATTGTTCGAGTTTGAACAACTGACGGTTCATTTTGTTGCTTAGATTGAGTAATTTTATTTTATGTTTAAGCTTTTTATTTTTATTTTCGGAAAAAAAATAATACAAAAAAAATTAATAAAATCATAAAACCAAAAAAATTTGTGTTTCGTGTTTGAGTCTTGTGTCAAATTTTAAGTTTGGTGTCAATTGCACATCTTAAATTGTTCTAAAATTTTCAAAAATTCATGCATTATGTTCTTCTTTGATCTTCAAGTTGTTCTTGATGATTTTCCTTGTTTGATCTTTAATTTTTTTGTTTTGTGTCTTTTCTTGTTTTTCTTGTGCATTTTCGAATTATTAGTGTCTAAAGTTTAAAAATTTTAAGTTTGGTGTCTTGTATGTCTTTCTTTTCTTAAAAATTTTCAAAAATATGTTCTTGATGTTCATCATGATCTTCAAAGTGTTCTTGGTGTTCATCTTGACATTCAAAGTGTTCTTGCATGCATTATTTGTTTTGATCTTAAATTCTTATGTACTGTGTCTTTTTGTTATTTTTCTCTTTCTTCATTAATTCAAAAAAATTAAAAATAATATATTTTTCCTTATTTTACTCATAAATTTCGAAATTTTGGGTTGACTTAGTCAAAAAAAATTTTAAATTTAGTTGTTTCTTGTTAGTCAAGTCAAAATTTCAATTTAAAAATTTTATCTTTTCAAATCTTTTTCAAAAATCAAATCTTTTTCTTATTTTTCTTAATATTTTTGAATTTCTTAAATAAATTTTTCAAAATCTTTTTCTTATTTTTATTTCACATTTTTAAAAACTTTACTAACAATTAATGTTTTGATTAAAAAATTTTAAGTTTGTTACTTTCTTTTTAAGAAAAGTTCAATCTTTAAATTCTAGAATCATATCTTTTTGTTTCTTGTTAGTCAAGTCATCAACTTTAATTTTAAAAATCAAATCTTTTTAATTTCTCTTTCAATTATTTTTCAAAATAAATTTCAATCATATCTTTTTAAAATTTTAACTTCAAAATCTTTTTCTAACTTCTTATCTTTTCAAAATTTATTTTCAAATCTTTTTCAATTAACCACTTGACTTGTTTATTTTAATTTTAAAAAGTTTACTATTTCTTATCTTTTTCAAAACAACCTAACTACTTTTCTTTCTCATTAATTTCGAAAACTAACTAACAAATTTTTCAAAATCTTTTTAATTAATTAATTTATTTAGTTTTCAATTTGTTTTATTTCTTTTCTTAAATTTCGAATTCTAACTTAATTAATTAAATAAAAATAAAAATATTTTTCTTCTCTCTCTTCTTAAAATTTGAATACTCTCTCTCTCATCTCTTTCTATTTATTTATTTATTTGCTAACACTTCTCTTCTACTCATAATTCGAACCCTCTCCCTCTCTCTATGTTCGAATTCCTCTTATTCTCTCTCTACCTCATTCTTCCATTCTTCTATTCTTATACTCACATAAAGGAATCTCTATACTATAACATAGAAGATTCCACTATTCTCTTTGTTCTCTTCTTTTTCATATGAGCAAGAACAGGGATAAAGATATTCTTGTTGCAGCTGATCCTGAACCTGAAAGGACTCTGAAGAGGAAGCTAAGAGAAGCTAAAGCACAACACTCTGGAGAGGACCTTACAGAAAATTTTGAAAAAGAAGTAGACATGGCAGCCGAACCCAATAACAATGGTGGAGATGCAAGGAAGATGCTTGGTGACTTTACTGCACCAACTTCCGACTTCTATGGAAGAAGCATCTCAATTCCTGCAATTGGAGCAAACAACTTTGAGCTTAAGCGTCAATTAGTTTCTCTAATGCAGCAGAATTGCAAGTTTCATGGACTTCCATTGGAAGATCCTCATCAGTTCTTAGCTGAATTCTTGCAAATCTGTGACACTGTTAAGACTAATGGGGTTAATCCCAAGGTCTACAGACTTATGCTTTTCTCCTTTGCTGTAAGAGACAGAGCTAGGATATGGTTGTACTCACAACCTAAAGAAAGCCTGAACTCTTGGAAAAAGTTGGTCAATGCTTTCTTGGCCAAATTCTTTCCACCTCAAAAGATGAGCAAGCTTAGAGTGAAAGTCCAAACCTTCAAACAGAAGGAAGGTGAATCTCTCTATGAAGCTTGGGAAAGATACAAGTAACTGATCAGAAGGTATCCTTCTGACATGCTTTCAGAATGGAGCATCTTATGTATATTCTATGATGGTTTGTCTGAATTGTCCAAGATGTCATTGGACCACTCTGCTGGTGGATCTCTTCATCTGAAGAAAACACCTGCAGAAGCCCAGGAACTCATTGAAATAGTTGCAAATAACCAGTTCATGTATACTTCTGAAAGAAATCCTGTGAATAATGGGATGACTCAGAAGAAAGGAGTCTTGAGATTGATACTCTGAATGCCATATTAGCTCAGAATAAAATATTGACTCATCAAGTCAATATGATTTCTCAGAATCTGACTGGAATGCAAGCTGCATCCGGCAGTACTAAAGAAGCCTCCTCTGAAGGAGAAGCTTATGACCCTGAAAATCCTGGAATGGAAGAAGTGAATTACATGGGAGAATCCTATGGAAACACTTACAATCCTTCATGGAGGAATCATCCGAATTTCTTATGGAAGGATCAACATAAGCCTCAACAAGGCTTTAATAATAATAATGGTGGGAGAAATAAGTTTGGCAATAGCAAGCCTTTTCCATCATCTTCTCAGCAACAGACAGAGAATTCTAAGCAGAGCCTCTCTGACTTAGCAACCATAGTCTCTGATCTATCTAAGACCACTCTCAGTTTCATGACTGAAACAAGGTCCTCCATCAGAAATTTAGAGGCACAAGTGGGTCAGCTGAGTAAAAGAGTTACTGAAATCCCTCCTAGTACTCTCCCAAGCAATACAGAAGAGAAAGTGCAAGGCCATCAATATACCCAAAGTGGCCGAACCTATAGAGGAGGATGAGGCAGTGATTTCCAGTGAGGAAGACCTCAATAGACGTCCATTGACCACTAAGGAGTTCCCTAATGAGGAACCAAAAGAATCTGAGACTCATACAGAGACAATAGAGATTCCACTGAACTTACTGTTGCCATTCCTGAGCTCTGATGATTATTCTTACTCTAAAGAAAATGAAGATATTGTTGAAGAGCAAGTAGCTCGGTATCTAGGAGAAATCATGAAACTGAATGCCTTGGTTCAACAAAAATTACCTCAAAAAAAATTGGATCCCAGAAAGTTCTTAATACCTTGTACCATAGGCACCATGACCTTTGAGAAGGCTCTGTGTGACCTGGGGTCAGGAATAAACCTCATGCCACTCTCTATAATGGAGAAACTAGGGATTTTTGAGGTACAAGCTGCAAGAATCTCACTAGAGATGGCAGATAAATCAATGAAACAAGCTTATGGACTTGTAGAGGATGTCTTAATGAAGGTTGAAGGCCTGTACATCCCTGCTGATTTCATAATCCTAGACACTGGGAAGGATGAGGATGAATCCATTATCCTTGGAAGACCCTTCCTAGCCACAGTAAGAGCTGTGATTAATTTGGATAGAGGAGAGTTAGTCCTTCAATTGAATGAGGACTACCTTGTGTTTAATGCTCAAGGATCTTCTTCTGTAACCATGGAGAGGAAGAATGAAAAGCTTTTCTCAATACAGAGTCAAACAGAGCCCCCACACTCAACTTCTAAGTTTGGTGTTGGGAGGCTACCATTAAGCTCTGAGTTTCTGTGAAGCTCTCTAAGAGCTCACTATCAAGCTATTGACATTAAAGAAGCGCTTATTGGGAGATAACCCAATGTTATTTAATCATATTTATTTTTATAGACATTTGTTTTCCATTGTCATGTTATGTTTTCTTTAGGTAGATGATCATGTGGAGTCACAAAAACAGCTGCAGAATTAAAGCGGATTCAAAAATAGCATAAAAAATAGCACACCTTGGAGGACAGGCTTATTGGCATTTAAATGCCAGTAAGGATAGCAGAATGGGCGTTTAACGCCCAGTCTGGCAGCATTCTAGGTGTTAAACGCCAGAATTGGCAGACAGACTGGCGTTTAACGCCAAAAAAGGGTGTCTAACTGTCTGGCTGACGTTAAACGCTAGAATTGGCAGACAGACTGGCGTTTAAACACCAGAAAAGGGTGTCTGGTTGGCATTAACGCCAGAAAAGGTAGCAGAGATGGCGTTAAACGCCAAAAATGGCACACAGAGGGCGTTTAAACGCCAGAAAGGTGCAGGGACCAAAATTCTTTGACACCTTAGGATCTGTGGACCCCACAGGATCCCCACTTATCCCACCTCTCTTTCTCTCCTCTTCACACCTTTTCATAACACTCTTCCCCAAACACCATTCACCTATTAAATCTTACCCTCTTCCCCATAATCTCTTCACCACTCATATCCATCCACTATTCCCCAAAAACCCACCTACCCCACCTACCTCACCATTCAAATTCAAAATATTTCCCCCCCCCCAAACCCAACCCCTTCATACACGACTTCACTCTCTCTCTTACCCTATAAATATCCCCTCCTTACCACCTTAAATTTCACACATCATAAACACTTAAACCCCCCCTTGGCCAAATCCAAAACACCCCTCTATCTCCTCCATTTCTTTTTCTCTTCCTTTCTTTCTTCTTTTGCTCGAGGACGAGCAAACCTTTTAAGTTTGGTGTGGGAAAAAGCTCTGCTTTTTGTTTTTCCATAACCATTAATGGCACCTAAGGCCGGAAAAACCTCTAGAAAGAGGAAAGGAAAGGCAATTGCTTTCGCCTCTGAGTCATGGGAGATGGAGAGATTCATCTCAAAAGTCCATCAAGACCACTTCTATGAAGTTGTGGCCAAGAAAAAGGTGATTCCCGAGGTCCCCTTCAAGCTAAAAAAGAGTGAATATTCGGAGATACGACGTGAGGTTCGGAGAAGAGGTTGGGAAGCTCTCACCAACCCCATTTAACAAGTCAGAATTTTAATGGTTCAAGAGTTCTATGCTAATGCATGGATCACTAAGAACCATGATCAAACTGTGAACCCGAACCCAAAGAATTGGCTCACAATGGTTTGGGGGAAATACTTGGATTTCAGTCCAGAAACTGTAAGGTTGGCATTCAACTTCCCAATAATAAGAGGAGACCCTCATCCTTTCACTAGAAGAGTCAACTTTGATCAAAGGTTGGAGCAAGTCCTCACAGGCATTTGTGTGGAAGGAGCACAATGGAAGAGAGACTCAAAAGGCAAACCGGTTCAATTGAGAAGGCCTGACCTCAAACCCGTGGCTAGGGGATGGTTGGAGTTCATCCAACGCTTTATCATTCCTACTAGCAACCGATCCGAAGTAACTGTGGATCGGGCTATGATGATCCATAGTATCATGATTGGAGAGAAAGTGGAAGTTCATGAGATCATACCTCTAGAACTATACAAGGTGGATGACAAGCCCTCCACTTTGGCAAGGTTAGCCTTTCCTCACCTCATCTATCGCCTATGCAATTCAGCCAGAGTTGTCATAGAGGAAGACATCCTCATTGAAGGGGACAAGCCCATCACTAAGAAGAGGATAGAGCAAACAAGAGAGTCTGTTCACGGACCTCAACAAGAGCATGAGGAAATTCCTCATCAAGAAATCCTTGAGATGCCTCAAGGGATACACTTTCCTCCACAAGGCTATTGGGAGCAACTCAACACCTCTTTAGGAGATTTGAGTTCTAACATGGAGCAACTAAGGATGGAGCACCAAGAGCACTCCATTATCCTCAATGAAATTAGAGAGGACCAAAAGGCCATGAGAGAGGAGCAACAAAGGCAAGGAAGAGACATAGACGAGCTCAAGCACTCCATAGGATCTTCAAGAGGAAGAACTAGCCGCCGTCACTAAGGTGGACCCGTTCTTTAATTTCCTTGTTCTTGTTTTTCTGTTTTTCGGTTTTTATGCTTTATGTTTTGTCTATATTTTTGTCTTTATTACATGATCATTAGTGTTTAGTGTCTATGTCTTAAAGCTATGAATGATTCCATGAATCTTTCACCTTTCTTAAATGAAAAATATTTTCTGAAAAAGAAAAAGAAGTACATGAATTTCGAATTCTATCTTGAAAATAGTTTAATTATTTTGATGTGGTGGCAATACTTTTTGTTTTCTGAATGAATGCTTGAACAGTGCATATTTTTTATAGTGAAGTTTATGAATGTTAAAATTGCTGGCTCTTGAAAGAATAATGAAAAAAGAGAAATATTATTGCTAATTTGAAAAATCATAAAATTGATTCTTGAAGTAAGAAAAAGCAGTGAAAACACAAAGCTTGCGAAAAAAAAGAAGAGAAAAGCGAAAAAGAAAGAAAAAAGAAAAAGCAAGCTGAAAAAGCCAATAACCTTTTAAACTAAAAGGCAAGGGTAAAAAGGATCCAATGCTTTGAGCATTAATGAATAGGAGGGCCCAAAGGAATAAAATCCTGGTCTAAGCAGCTAAATCAACCTGTCCCTAACCATATGCTTGTGTCATGAAGGTCCAAGTGAAAAGCTTGAGACTGAGTGGTTAAAGTCGTGGTCCAAAACAAAAAGAGTGTGCTTAAGAGCTTTGGGCACCTCTAACTAGGGACTCTAGCAAAGCTGAGTCACAATCTGAAAAGGTTCACCCAGTTAAGTATCTGTGGTATTTATGTATCCGGTGGTAATACTGGAAAACAAAATGCTTAGGGTCACGGCCAATACTCATAAAGTAGCTGTGTTCAAGAATCAACATACTGAACTAGGAGAATCAATAACACTATCTGAATTCTGAGTTCCTATGGATGCCAATCATTCTGAACTTCAAAGGATAAAGTGAGATGCCAAAACTGTTCAGAAGCAAAAAGCTACTAGTCCCACTCATCTAATTGAAACTAAGCTTCATTGATATTTTGGAATTTATTGTATTTTCTCTTATTTTTATCCGATTTTATTTTTAGTTGCTTGGGGACAAGCAACAATTTAAGTTTGGTGTTGTGATGAGCGGATAATTTATACCCTTTTTGGCATTGTTTTTACATAGTTTTTAGTATGTTTTAATTACTTTTTATTATATTTTTATTAGTTTTATGCAAAAATCACATTTCTGAACTTTACTATGAGTTTGTGTGTTTTTCTGTGATTTCAGGTATTTTCTGGCTGAAATTGAGGGACCTGAGCAAAAATCCGATTCAGAGGCTGAGAAAGGACTGTAGATGCTGTTGGATTCTGACCCTCCTGCACGCGAAGTGGATATTCTGGAGCTACAAAAGCCTAATTGGTGTGCTCTAAATTGAGTTGGAAAGTAGACATCTTGGACTTTCCAGAAATGTATAATAGTCCATACTTTGTCCGAGATTTGATGGCCCAAACTGGCATCTAAACGCCAGCTAGAGACCCTTTTTCTGGCGTAAAACGCCAGAACTGGCACTAGAACTGGAGTTAAACGCCCAAACTGGCATCCAAGCTGGCGTTTAACTCTAGAAATGGCCTATGCACGTGTAAAGCTCAATGCTCAGCCCAAGCACATACCAAGTGGGCCCCGGAAGTGGATTTCTACACTATTTGCACTTAGTTACTCAATTTATGTAATCTTTAGTAACTAGTTTAGTATAAATAGCACTTTTTACTATTGTATTCGGATAGTTGGAAACCCTCTTTTCACTTTTATGTTATATTTGGGAGGCTGGCCATTCGGTCATGCCTAGACCTTTTTCTCTTACGTATTTTCTACAGTGGAGTTTCTACACCTCATAGATTAAGGTGCGGAGCTCTGCTGTTCTTCATGAATTAATGCAAGTACTATTGTTTTTCTTTCAATTCACGCTTACTTCTTCTCCAAGATATACTCTCGTACTTAATTCAGTTAAGTCAGAATGAAGGGGTGACCCGTGACAATCACCCACTATCTTCGTTACTCGCTTAGCCAAGATCCGCGTGCCTAACAACCACAAGCAGTCTACATGATGTTCAACGTAGTCATTGGACGACAGCCAGAGTATATTCTCTTGGGTCTCTAATCCACGAACCGAGTCCGTGAGATTAGAACCTTCGTGGTAGAGGCTAGAACCTATTGGCAGCATTCCTGAGATCCAAAAAGTCTAAACCTTGTCTGTGGTATTCCGAGTAGGATCTGGGAAGAGATGACTATGACGAGCTTCAAACTCGCGAATGTTGGGCGCAGTGACAGTGTGCAAAAGAATAGAGAGATCCTATTCCGATGCTAGTGAGAACCGACAGATGATTAACAGTGCAGTAGCTGTACCTGGTATTTTTCATCGGAGATGAGAAATCCGACAGTTGATTAGCCGTGTAGAAACCGTACCTGGTATTTTTCATCCGAGAGGATCATACAGCTTGCCATGGAAGGGAGCACGCATGATTGGATGAAGACAATAGGAAAGCAGAGGTTCAGAAGCAACAAAGCATCTCCAAACGCTTATCTGAAATTTCCACCAATGAATTACATAAGTATCTTTATTTTAATTTACTTTTTATTTATCTTTCAATTATCAAAACTCATAACCAATTGAATCCGCCTGACTAAGATTTACAAGATGACCATAGCTTGCTTCAAGCCGACAATCTCCGTGGGATCGACCCTTACTCACGTAAGGTATTACTTGGACGACCCAGTGCACTTGCTGGTTAGTTGTACCGGAGTTGTGAAAACTGTGATCACAATTCCGTGCACCAATCTCCCCTAGGCATCTCCATTCCTCCTTAACCATTCTAAGAAAACTTTCATGTGTAAACCACGAATCAAGACTACGAAAAGGCCTAGGTCCACCCCTCCTCATGTTATCTTCCACTAGTATAGGGTAGTGATCCGACAGACCCCTTGGTCCCCCTCTTAGTCGAATCTCAGGAAACTCTTCCAACCATTCCACACTAACCAGAGCTCTATCAATACGACTGCATGAACGACCACAAAACTAGGTAAACTTGCGATTAGAGAGTGGCAGGTCCACCAATTGCATATCTTGTATCCACTGATTAAACTCTTCTGCAGACCTGGACAAGCTACTAGTACCTTTTCGTTCCTCCGCATTTACTATTTCATTAAAATCTCCTATAAAACAGCAGGAAACCTGACACAACCCAGCTTTGTAGCTCAACTCTTCCCACACATGACTCTTCTCTTCTCTACTATGGGCACCATATACCAAGACAAATGCACAGTTGAAGCTATTCTTTAACATGATCCCTTCAATACCCAACCACCTTTCCCCTTTATAGCAGTTATTCATTTTAAAAAGGAAAAACTACCAAAAGTATCCATGAAGTTTATGAACGCTGACAAAAGTACCCATAAACTAAGAAAATTAACGATGTACCCATGAAAGATGGGTTCCGTATGACAAAAGTATCCAAATCTTAATTTTTTGTTGATTTTTAATAAAATTTCTAAACTATCCTACACTCAACCTCAACTCACTCTTTCAACCTTTCATAACTCAATTTGCACCAACTCTTGTCATGAAGTCCAAAACTACTCCTATAACAAATCAGACCGAAATCAATGGTAGTGGTGGTGGTGGTAGAGGATCGGACCTCAACCGATTCACTCATAAGTT
The DNA here is from genome assembly GCF_003086295.3 of Arachis hypogaea. NCBI lineage: Eukaryota > Viridiplantae > Streptophyta > Magnoliopsida > Fabales > Fabaceae > Arachis > Arachis hypogaea. The sequence continues at coordinate 77,266,561 of NC_092046.1, read as the reverse complement.
TATAATCCATACCCAAACCAAATTAATCAAATACCAAAAAATACTCAAAACATAAAAATTTTCAAATCCATTCATCCAATTTCAATTCACTTTAGCAAAACTAGAAATAGAAAAAGCCATCAACCATAAAAAATCAACAAATCCATTCATCCAATTTGAAATTTATTTCAGCAAAATTCAGAAGTAGAAGTAGCCATCAAATGGATCTTCTGTAAATCAATCTCAGCCTTCATAGAAAATAGAAGCATATTTAAAAAAAATAGAACAGTATCATTTTAGTAGTAACTAAATCAATTTCTGAAAAGAAGAAAAATAAAATAAAAATATTTTAAAAAAAAAAGAAATACCTTTTTCTTTGTCGGCCGACTGTAACATCGTCAATGGCAGAACCTCCATCCATAGTGCCGCCTCCCTTTCTTTTCTGATTTCTCTTTACTGAACCTGCTTTCTGCATGCAAGAGTACCACGGCCCCTCTCTCTTCCCAGGTGTGCGACGACGGTGTTCTCCTCGGCTGGATCAGACGCGCCACGACGACGCTCTCCTCGGCTGTAACAGGTGCGCCACGGCTGCATTCTCCTCAGGTTGGGTCACAGATGTGCGATGAAGGTGTTGTAGTCACCTTAATAGTGAGAGGGAGAAACAGTGAAAGGAGAAGAGATTGGCGGTAATGGAGTAGGTGGGTGGCGAACGACAATGAGGAGGTAGGAGGAGAGTTTCTGTGACTTTGTGAGGATTTTTGAGGGATAAGTGAGGAGAGAGGGAGAAGAGAAGAGAGGGAGTGACGGTAGAATGGGGTTAGGGTAGGGTAGTTTAGGAATTTTATTAAAAAATCAACAAAAAATTAGGATTTGGATACTTTTGTCATACGGAACCCATCTTTCATGGATATAGTGTTAATTTTCTTAGTTTATGGGTACTTTTGTCAGCGTTCGTAAACTTTATGGGTACTTTTGGTAGTTTTTCCTTTTAAAAAACAGTTCATCCCACATCATCAAAAGACCCCCAGATGCACCATTCTACATACTCCCATCCCGCCCTATCATTCCCCAAGATCCGTGCAACATCAAATCTTGTTATTACCTGTCTTTTATTCTCAATCAAGCCTACCAAGCTCAAGTTGTATTTACTTTTTAAGTCCTTCACCATTCTAATTTTGCCATCACCTCGCAACCCCCTAACATTCCAAGAACTGAAATTCATTTACAACTATTATGACACACCTGTTTTTTATGCTTGGGTTGGCATCTTCTCAGCTTCGCTTTCTGTTTTGCTACTTTTCTCTTTTGAGCAAGTTCGTCATTTTGAGCCTGAAGAATGACCATGATGTCAGCTTCATCATCGTACACCACAGCCCCTGATTCCATCACCAGCTCCAATGTCAATTTGTTCTCCATCATCTGTTCCTCAAATCCCTGGGTTTCACTCTCCCTGTCCTCTATTTCACGGTCATCCTGCCCAGAGCCAGCGTCTCCAGAGGCTACCCCAGCGTGTCCATCCGCCCTTCTTCCTCCACTTTGATCAGAGAGGGTTCCCTGGGCTGTTTCCATCTGACCATGGATAGCGTCTTCTTCCTTGTACATTGCAGCAACAACACTCCCTCGAGACAGCCCATCTACGGCGGTCGATTCGTCCCCCAGTGTCACATTGTGACTGCCCCCAATCTCCCTTCTTCCCACCACCCTCCAGTTCGCATCCCCCAATCCTCCATTGTGTCAAGCCGACCAGACAAGAAAGCGGCGCTGCCGATTAGACCCGCCCCACTGTCGACGACATTACCAGCGCCGCCATTAGTTCGTTCGCTGCTTTTCTCGCCGAGCACGAAGAGGCACCCTGAGATCCTTACTGCCGTTTCCTACTGGCGCCGTCTCCGGGTCGGGTGTGTCCAGCCCTACCATGACCGCCCTCTCCATCGAAACCCTTGAGCTGCTACGTGAGAAGAGCAAGCATGAGGGCCAGCGCCTCGTCCCCCTTGCAGTTCGGGTCGGGCTCCATAGCAACCGATGATAGGCTCAATCCGATGGAGTTAGTTGCCAAGCCCTTGTCCTTATTCCTGGCCCAAACCTTAGAACCTTCCTGATTTTTTTGTTTTTCCTTTTTTCAAAACCTGCCCAGCCCGCTATGCATTGAATTGTAAATGCATGTAACCGTCCTATCCGAATCTGCATCATACGTAGTACCGTTATCACCCCCAAATATGAAATTCCTTAAATCAACATTTAGTTTCTTTTAAGGGTTAAGTACTTTTTTCGTCCCTAAGGTCTGAGGCTAAAATCAAAATCATCCACAACCTTTTTTTGTTATTAAAATCATCCTCAACGTTACAAAATGTTATAAAATCGTCCTTTTCTACTTCAATTTTATTTTTTTTATCAAATTATCCTTAATAAATAATAAAAATAATTAAAAATAATATTAAAAAATTAAAACAAAACCCACCCCCTCACCCTACTCCCAGTAACCCCCCTCACCCCCTCACCCCACTCCCGTAACCTCCCATCTCCTTCCTCATGCCCCTCTCTTCAAAACCCCAGCCCCAATCCCAACCCCAATTCTTCTTCTCTCCATTTTTGCCGCCCTACTTATTCGCTTCTTCTTCTGCAGCGAAGCAGGAAGAACAACAACGTTCTGGTTTGATGACGATGAAGTTTGGTGTAGTAACCGCCATCAACAACGATTCTTCTCTTTCATCTTCTTCTCCTTCTTCTAACTCCTTTTCCGTTTTTCTTTCCCATCACCATGCTTACATGATCCATAATCTTTTTCTACTTTGCATTTGAATAACCCATTAATTCATGTTTTTGGGAACAACAACAACAACAACAACAACAACAATAATCCATTGTTTCTTTACCAGCCACAGAATCTCAAAAATTTCAATAACCATGACAGTTATGGTGGTGGTGGTGGTGGTTAGCAGTAATGGTAGGGGTTTTTGAACTTCGAACAAAGTTTCAAGAAGCTGTTCGTCATTCTTCCTTTTTTTTATTTTTTTTTTAAATTTTTGAAGAACATAAACATCATTTATTTTTTTTAATTTTTTTAATTTCTGTTGTTTTGCTGTTTTTGGATCTGAAAACTAAAATTGTAATTGATGATTATTGAATTATTGTTTAATCTGAATTTTTTGTTGATTTATTTTGTGAATGTTGCTGTTAATTTATTTTGGGACTATTTTTGTTGCTGGAAAAAAAAATGTTGTGAATAATGAATAGTTATGGTGGCAGTGGTGATGGTGGTGAGAAAAGGAAGAGAGAGGAGGTGCGAAGGGATGATGATGATGTGAAGTTAATGGTGAGGTTGTGGAGATTTTTTTATTATTTTTGTTTAAGGGTAAAATTATCCTTGGACAAAAGGACGATTTTATAACGTTTTATAACGTTGAGGATAATTTTAATAACGAAAAAAGATCGTAGACGATTTTAATTTTGGCCTCAACCCTTAGGGACACAAAATATACTTAACCCTATATACTTAACCCTTCTTTTAATGTTACTTTATTAATTTTTCATGTATTATGTATTGTCAAATTCTTCGAATTTCTACGAAGGATCTTTATGATTATAAACTTTTAATTTCTACAAAGTATACTTCAATTTCCTTTTATAATCATTGTTTTACTTTTATTTGCATTTTATTTGCATTGCATTTACCATTTAGCGATTTTTTTTAATTGACAAACAAGAAACTTTGATGCGCGTAAAACTAGCATCTACAATAGAAGTAAATTTTGCTCCCAAATATTAAATTTCGAATCACGATTCATGTTTTGTTTTGATCTCTTTCATTTGCAAAACATAAAACCAATATAACTATTAAATAAAAAGATATTTTTACATAAATATCTAAATATAAAATTATTTTATTTTTTAAAATTTTTTAAAAAAATATATTTTTATAAAAATTTATTTAAATAAATTTTTAATAAAAAATTTAATATTTTATTTTAATAAATATACAACGATTATATTAAATTAATAATTACATAATTTTTTATAATAAATTTTTTTATTAGTAACTTGAGCTAAACCCAAAAGGTTGTAGTTTGTTAAATCATCAATCCCAACCGTAACTATTCTCATGATATCAACGGTTTCGTTTAGAAAATTTTAAAAGTAATTTTTTTGAACTTTTGATTTATAAAAAGTAATAATATTAATGTTTGATATAATTTTTAAAATTAAATTACGATTTTTTAAAAAAATTATTTAAAAATTTATGAAGATATAAAAAAATAATTTTTTTATAATATTATTATTTTTTATTATATTTCTATAAAATAAATATTTTTAAAATAAAAAATTTAAATATAAATAAATTATTTTTAATATAATTATTTATTGTTTAAGTTATTTTTTTAAAAAAAATTAATTTAACTGTTCATTTAAACTAGACCAAAGTCTTAGTAAGGGATTTAATTAATGCAAAGAAAAAAAAAGGAATGATGTCGATGTCATCGTTATCTATCTATTGGAAATCAATGCCCCGACGACATCTGTATCTCGTGAAAGTTCATGAAATACTTAGTTTAGAAATGCTCATTGTAACATTTGGTAATAATTGATATTGGACCTACCAGGCTACCAAGTACCAACTGTTCTTAGCGCGAAGAAAATAAAAATAGAAAAAAAAATGAAAAAGATAAACACCAATTAACCAAATCACGAAAATAAACATTAAAACGGCACCGGATAGAGGCATCACTAGTTCACTACCACCAAAAGACGCTTCAATACCTCAATTTCCGTTTTCAGGCATCACTCACAAACAATTTTCTTTCAAATTTTATCGATTCTTTCTCTCTTCTCTGTAACACTACCACAAAGCAATTTCAACACGTCCTGAGTCGACTCACCGAGTCACCTATTCCGGGAATCACAGCAGAAGAAACGCAACGAACGCATGGCGGCGATACCGTCGTCGAACCGTTCCCCCGACGACTTCACCGTCGATCAAACGCCGCTAATCGCGAACTCTAACGGCGGCGGTGGTGGAGGCACCTACGACGAATCGAACTCCGGCCGCAGATTTGTTCGGCGGCAGAGCCTCCGCCAGGCTGCGCGGTTTCTCCGGCAGGGGAGCGGGCGTAGGTCGATGCGGGAGCCGTCGATGGTGGTGAGGGAGACGGCGGCGGCGCAGCTGGAGGAGCGGCAGAGCGATTGGGCGTACTCGAAGCCGGTGGTGGTGCTCGACGTCCTCTGGAACTTCGCGTTCGTGGTGGCAGGCGCTACTGTGCTAGTCCTGAGCCGGAACGAGTCGCCGAACGTGCCGCTGAGGTTGTGGATCTTAGGGTACGCGGCGCAGTGCATTGTCCACGTGGCGTGCGTGTGCGTTGAGTATCGGAAGAGGAGGAGGAGGACGGAGCAGCAGCAGCAGAGCACGAGCGACGTCGTTCAAGGTGTTAATGGAGTTGGCGTTGGGGGGAGTGGAGATTTAAGCTCCGGTTCCATGGAAGGTTCTGGACACTATTTGACATTGGCTCAATTCGATGAGGACGGCACAAGGTAACCTTTCTTTCTTTTCTTATTTTAAAAATTTTTATTGTTGAATGTTATATAGGTGAAGCTGTAGTTTGAGTTTTATAGTGGTTTATGAATGATGAACTGATTTTGAATTGAAATTTATGTTATAATTCTGATCGTTGTTAATTTGTTATGATAATAAACATTAGGTCAGTAGAATAAATTGATGCCTGGTGTGAATTCATGCTGCTTTGAGTGATGGAGCCTTATAATTAGGATTCGGATTCTGTTGTGTGTGTGTCTGGATTAACCTTTTCCTTTTTCTTTAAACAGCTCTAATCAAAGGCTTTAATAACTGTAGGTTTAGCTTATTTAGAATCAGAGTAGGTTATAATCAAACTTTTAATTGTGATAGCTTTTGACGAAAAGCTGAAAAGCACGATGAATTTTCCTCACATAAATTGTTACCAAAAATGTGTTTATTTCCATCTTTTAGTCTTAAGAAACCCAGTAATATGTTTTATATGGGCTTACAAGGTGATGAAACTGCAACGGACTGATGGGAGTTTCATGATATGCTCAATGTTTGACTGAATTGCTTTGGAAATCACTGATTTAGGGATGTGCGTGCCATTTGTGAAATTGTTGGGTACCCATATGCATTTGTGCTCGAAAGCATGCTAAGTGATAAAATATCCTATACTAATTGAGAACTCTAAACAGACATCCAACCAAATTTCAACGGCCCCCATGGAAACTTATGGTTTCTCAATATTTAAGTGGGAAACAATCTTCTCATCAGTTCAAAATATATTAAATGCTTTATAGAGAGAGAGATGATAGTTATATTGTTCAATTTCTCAAAGCGCACGTATATTGATAGTAAAGAAACACTTTTGAACCAAAATGACCAAGTTTAAATCATATTTTTTTAATTTGAATTTGTAATAAAAGATTATATTAGACAAGTGCCTTATCTCCCTGATTTAATTTTAAAATAAGTTGTATGCTGCCACTATTAAGATTAATAACTTGTGTCACCACTTATTAACATGATGCATTTCTCTCTTAATTCCTAACCTTGTGTGTAGAAACATGGTTTTGATGGTTAAAAAGTGTACTGTGGTAATTTCTGAAATCAGTATCATTGAGTAAGAGTTTATGGTTTATTTATCAGTTTTCTTTTTCTCTGTATGCATTTTCATGTTTGCCCTCTTGTTTTCTCCCTAAGCAGCATGCCAAAGCATTTGGAATCAGCCAACACAATGTTTTCCTTTATTTGGTGGGTTGTCGGGTTCTATTGGGTATCAGCTAGTGGTCAAGACTTAGCCCAAGAGGCTCCTCTGCTTTATTGGTTTGCTCTCTCTCTCTCTCTCTCTCTCTCTCTCTCTCTCTCTCTCTCTCTCTCTCTCTCTCTCTCTCTCTCTCTCTCTCTCTCTGTGTGTGTGTGTGTGCAAACCCAGTCACACCTACATGGCACACGAACTCTCTCTCCCATAAGATCAACTTGTCTGTGTTATTTATATCAATATGCTTTATTCAATACCTTGACAAAACCTACTTGATTTGGCCATTGACAAGATTTACTTTTGTGGCAGGTTATGTATAGTCTTCCTGGGTTTCGATGTTTTCTTTGTCGTTTTCTGCATTGCACTGGCATGCATCATTGGTATTGCTGTTTGCTGTTGTCTTCCGTGCATCATTGCACTTCTATATGCAGTTGCAGACCAGGCAAGTCATAGTCATTACTGTTTCTTGTTTGCGTTTAGGACTTGGTGTGGATTATGAATCTAGTGCCTTTATAAGTGTTTGTTTAGCATTATGTATTTAGTCTGAAAGGGAATTTCTATTTGATATGAAAGAGAGATTTATATGTTTTTTTATGGGGTTCTCATAATACTTTTGGGATTTTGTTGGGGGTGAATGTCATACACAACCAGAGGTATATATATACAAAATCATTATTTCAAATTTTCGGTGCATGTTCTCATCAAAAGTAGATTTTACATTACATTCACAAGAATTCAGCAACTTGTCTCATGTCGTCTTTAACATTAACCAATATCAAGAAACAATAGCATTTTTCAGCATAGAAAGATCAGTTCCTCTCGATGTGAGCAGCCATTATTTTCTTTTCTTTTTCCAGGGGAGGAAAAAAATAAGGGAACTGTTGGTGATAGATACAAATCTAGTTATTAGTGGAAGTTAAGCAAGCAACAAAATTGTTACAATCACTGCTTCCAATCTGCAATAGGTGTCTGCTTCACAGAAAGTCCAGATTAGCATTCTTCATATTACTATCTATTTAGTGTTCGATTTAACATGAATCAGTGTGTTGTAGCTTAGTAGTATTAATTGTAAGAAATTTGTTGCAAAGTATTAATTACATTGTTCCTTTTCCCTCTTGCCTTTTCTGGGGGTCTAAAAATATTGCAGGAAGGGGCATCTAAAGAAGATATTGAGCAGTTGTCGAAATTCAAATTCCAAAGGAATGAAAATAATGAGAAACTCACTGATAATACACAAGTATCTGCTGGGGGAGTAATGATAGAATGCCGAGTTGATTCACCTATTGAACATGTTCTTTCTGACGAGGATGCGGTATGTAGTACTTTTTTGCTATGTGTAAGCACAACTTCTTATATCTTGATGCAGTGATCTTGTCATTTTGTTATCTGGACGATGGAGTTGTTCCGGAACACATTCTTACGCAGGAGGATGCAATATGTATATATTTTGGTTGTTTGCACTTAACCTTGCATCTCTTTGCGGGCTTTTGTTAATAGTATCTGGAAAATTTTACTACAATAAGAATTGACACAATGATTCATGAACGGTCAAGTTAAATTTGGTATTATCTTGTTTTGAAGAAACTGGTTTCAATCTGTTTATCTTCCTAATACGAAGTATTTCCTCACTCTTGATTTGGTGCTGAACTCTAGGAATGTTGCATCTGCCTTTCTGCATATGAGGATGGTGTTGATCTAAGACAACTTCCCTGTGGTCACCATTTTCACTGTGCTTGTGTGGACAAATGGCTATACATTAATGCTACCTGCCCCCTCTGCAAGTATAATATCCTAAAAAGTAGCAGAAGTGCTCAAGAGGAAGTGTAGAACATGTCGGAGAAGTTTCTAGAAGCTATTTGGAGAATTTGCATAGGCCTTTGGGTTGCAGTATAATAGGCACGGTATGCTAATATATACATACACAGTTGCTGCTACTGCTGCTGCTGCTGCTGTGTGCTTGTGCATCTTCTAGTGATAGTTATTTAAAATATTCTTCCTTATAGTAGCTTCTAATTGCTTGTGTATATCAGCTTTGTTCATTGTATGCCTGGCAATAAATTACATGGAGGCAATTTGGTTGTCATTTTTTCTTTCGACATCATTATTATTGTCAAGTCTGTAAGCGGCCATGGATGGTGGCATTATGTTCATCATCATCATCCAACCTGCCTCCATGTGCGTCTCTGTTAGCGAGTTTCTTAAATTGAAATGAAAGCTTAGTTTGTTACAGACAGTTGTTAGCTATCTGCCAATAGTTAGATAGGTTGCTGAATGCTGATAAATGCAGTATGAGACTCAAATCAATGAGTGGCTGCACGCCGAATCCCAGGAAGAGCATCAAAGCTGGCAGCTACAAGGTTGAAGGATTTGTATGCATGAGATACATCTGATTCTGAAGTTTGGTGGCGTGATGGGAGTTTCATACATTCCAAATGAATTCCACCCAAGGGATCTATGTCCGATGAACATTGGACTTAGTTCAATGTAGTTGGGCTTTCATATGATCGATAATTTAATTGTGGATATTGCAAAGGAAATGCTCTTGTCATTGTGTTGTGTTCTCATCTTTCAGCCCCATAGTGAAATTTCTGAAGAGAGATAGGTTAAAATATTAAAAACCTTTAATATTATTAGATGCAAAAAATAAATTTAAATAAAATTCTAATTCTTCAAATTTTTATATTCTTTACGAATGTCTAGATATATAGGCTGACTGGACAAACCCTCTCAAGTTTTATTCGTACTTACTACCGACAGCAACACGCTTCTCATTCCTAATTAATAGTAAGGTGGATACTACAATGAAGATGGCAAAAATATCTTCTCATGAAGATACTTTGGTTAAAAGTGTGGTTTATTTATTTAGCTACACTTTAAACAAAAACAACACTTTTATAAATATCAAAATCTAACCATACAATCCATCATCCAAGGATCAAAAAATAAATAATATATTCATATGAAGACAATTATAAAATCTTCATTGTAGTATCCACCTAATAGTAGTTAGTGTTCCTCACTCTCATCCAAGGTTACTTTAGCATTGCCATCAAGATCTCGGTAACATGTAGCTAAAGTCGGACTCGAAAAGTTTGTATTGAGTTTAAAAAATACACGTTAACGTAAAAAATATATTAATCCTAAATCAAAATAACAATATACGTTAACTTTCATAACACCGGAAAGGAAAAAAAAAAAAATACTAGTCACCAAGTATCTTCACATCTTCAAATCTTTTAGTTTTTATATTTTGAAAATTTTAAATAATTATTTTGTTAACATTATTAAATGACTCTCTTTTCATATGCGTCACTAAGCAGTCGTTTAAAGTCGATATTATAAAGTCGATATTTATAGCAGGAAATGTTTTTTCAATTGATGTCATTATTACATACAAAATCAAAACTAATTTCAATCGGAGAAACATCAATGAATAAATAATATATTTTTTTATTTCAACCAACTTTTGAGATAGTAAACTAATCCCAGTTATATTTGAGAATTGATTATCATATCATATACTTAATATCAAATTCTCTCGTTGACTATCAAGTGCTAAAAGTCGAGTAGAAAAAAAAATTCGGTGTAGATAAAATTCAATTAAAGGAATTAACTTCTTATCAAAAGCAGAAAATGAAGCACTTGAATTTAAACAAGTTATATAAAGAAGTAACTCAATATTTATTATTGTAAGACGGTTGTTAAACTCTTGTTGTTTATCAACTATTTGATAAAATATCTCAACTTGAATGTAGTGTAAGTTTGACACTTTTTGGATTTTGCACTTTGATCTTTCTTGTGTTACAAATATATCCATATTTAGAACATGAATATTGTGACTATCACAAAAGATGCCAATCATCATTTCTTATACTTTGCAACCGTTGTTTGGACATTTTAACTAATGTCATAACATTTACAATGTATTGATCACTTCTTTGTATACTTTGAAACAACTTATTAATAACCTCCAATATATTTTTCATCATCAAATATAAATTGAATACAAATTAAAAATATGAAATATGATATCTTCAACTCTTTTTTATGGGTTTTTTCCATCTTCCTCAATAACTTTAAGAACATCTACCACTAAACAAAAATATAGAAATTAAGCTAAGTATTGCATTATAATGTAAGCCACATTTGGTATCACCTGCCCTTTTAAATATTGTTTCTTGATTTAAGTCACGACCACTAGAAGTGTTTCCAATTTATAATGCAACAATGGTGTTTTGTATTGAATTTCATGAAGCATGTCTTTACATTTCTTAGAAGCTTCAACAATATTGTATAAATTAGTAAGTAAAAAAAGCAATACAATTTCAACTTGTTTCTTGGCAACAACTATAAGTGTTAATAGAAGTTGATGAGAACAACAATGAATATAAAAAGCAAGCATTTTCCTTTAAGATCAAATTTTTTAGGCCATTAAATTCTCTTTGCATATTACTAGCTCTATGTATTCTTGTCCACGTATACAACATGCAAGAACATTTTGGCACTTATCGTGGGACAAAATAATTGAAACAGTTCTTTTTTGTTGTGCTTTTCCTGATTTTTGAAAGATCCTACTTTACTTTGGTTTTTTGCTTTGCCTACATATTTTGATTCGGTTTTTTTCTTTTTCACTCTACATTCAAAAAGATACAATTGCCTGATTTTACATCACATCCAATTGCTGGGGAACTTGTTGGGATCTCCGATGAACGTGTCAGTATTCTTGGTTATACCTAGTTGTATAAAAAAATTTATTAGAACTCTTCCTGAGGCCAACACTACTGGTGTACAATTTTCGGTAGTCAATTGTCTAAATCCATACAACATCATTGTTGAATGACCGACCTTGAATGCATTTGGAGCTATCATGTCTACCTTGCACCTGAGTGTCAAATTAGCACTTGATGTTAACCTCATTGCTATTGTCCATGTCGATCATATACAAGCCAAGTAGTACTATAATGCTAGTCTTCGTCTTCCTATTACACATGAACCTTCTGCTTCTTCTAAGATACCTAGAGTGCATGCAGTTTACAACTTGAATGCTTTACTGATGCTTATTGAGTTGGATCCTCAGCCCAATTTCCAAGATTGACTTGCCTCGATGGATTATTTGGACAAGGTAACTCTTATAGATAATTATGAGAAGTACACTTATATAGGAAATGCTTTGTTTGTAGGTCATAGAGATCAACTTATCCAGCTTCTTTGGTAGAATATTGACCTCTTTGCTTGGACTTCAGCAAATATGTCAAGTGTGGATCCGAACATCATTTATAATAAGCTTTATATTAACCTCTCCATTTGTCATGTTGCACAAAAAAAAAGTTACTGATACTAAGAAAAAGCAAGCATATCCCTAGGGAAAAACACAAAAGTTATTAGTAATCATGTTTATTCATGAAATCTGCTTCACTACCTGGTTAGCCAATGTGGTCATGGTGAAAAAAGTTCAAAAAAGTCACAAATGTGTGTGGATTTCACTTATTTGAATAAAGTTTGTCCTAAAGATGCGTATCTTTACTATATATTGATAAATTAGTTGATAATGCTTCTGGTTTGCTATTTTTAGTTTTATGGGTACTGACTCTGGCAATAGATACTTAAACATCCAGATGACCAAGAAAAAATTGCTTTTATAATTGGATATGATAAATTTTTTTATAAGGTTATCTCTTTTGGTCTTAAAAATGTAGGTACACCAAAGTATTCGAGCATCAAATTGGCCATAATTTAGAAGTTTATGTTGATGGTATGATGGCTAAAACCCTAGTTGCTGGTGATCATCACTCCAACTTGACCAAAATCTTTTCTCGATTGTGGCATTTCAATATGTGACTTAATTAGGAGAAATGTGACTTATGTTCAAGGGAAAAAATTTCTTGGTTTCGTGATTACTTCTCATGCATTGAAACTAATCCAGATAAGCATCACGCTATTTTTGACACGAAGAGTGTGAGCTCTGTTAAGGAAGTACAACATATCCTAGGTCGAGTTGCTGCCTTATCCCGATTTTTATCTCGAGTAGCTCATAACACTTCTTCCAAGCATTAAGGAAAAACCTACAATTCTCTTGGAATTCAGATTGTAAAATGGCATTTCAAGAACTCAAGTCATTTCTCTGCACTTCTATTCTTCACTGGTCAATTCCGGGACAACTTCTTTGTTTATATTTATTGGTATCTCAAAATGCTATCAATTTGGTTCTGGCTACTAAAGACAACTGTCATCGATTTCCAATGTACTTTGTTAGTAAATCCCTGCATGATGTTGAATTAATAAGGTGCCTTAAGTTGGAGAAACTTGCTTTTACTTTGGATATAATTGTTCAGCAGTTAAGACACTATGTTCAAAGTCATATTATCATTTTGCACACTGAGCATCCTTTGCAGATTTTAACTTTTCCTAAACTTGTCAGCCAAATTATTAAATGATCTATGTAGATTTCTAAATTTGATACTCTTTATCAATCTCAAGATACCATGTAATTCTAATTTCTTGCTAATTTTGTTGCCAAGTTTACCGAGTCATCTTTAGAAGTTGTTGAACTGACTTGGATGTTACACATTGATGGTGCCTTTAATCGGCAAGATTATGGTGCTGACATTATATTGAAGGCAATAATGGTCTTGAATGTGAACAATCCATGCAATTTTCTTTTCTCATGATTTCAATATCTCTCATCTTGTGGTACATTGTGATTCTCTTTTGGTGGTATAACAATTACAATTTCCAAATACACAATCCTTTGCATGAACAATATAATCTTTTAGACAAATAACTCATCAAAAATGATTTCTTTACATTAATAAATCACCAACATATAAAAGCAACTCATTTTCTTCATTGCAGTCTTTATTCCTTACAATAGCAATTGAAGATTCTACAAATGGTAAGTTTGTCTATTATAAAAGAGGTTTTAAAACATGTATGAGTTATGTTATGAATTTCATTTCTAAGCAATCTTTGATAAAATATTCTATAAGCTAACTTGAGTGTTAGAGTGCTTTTTGTAGGTATTCGTACCATTTTCTCTAAAAGGACAAAATATATCTCAGTCTTAGTCAAAAATACTAAAAGAAAATGACTCAAAAATATATTGTATTCTTTCTCAATGTTATTCAAATGATTGAAATACTAATATATACAAGAGAATTTTTGTACAGGTTATCTATTACCAAATCAATTGTAGATATCAAATCCACAAAAGATTTCAAAATTATAACAGAAAGATAATTATGTAGTGACTCATCACTTTTAGAAGAATAGCGAATAAATGTGTAAGATCAAGAACTTTTGAAAAATCTTATTATAAGCTGATTTCAAATTTACTTATTATTAAAAATTTTATTTTTAGAAATTATTTCATTGAAAATAATTAAATCAAGTTTTGATAATTAAAATGAAGATTTTTCTTAATTCCATAATTATTGAGTTATTTATTCTATTTAAATTATGTTTAATTACTCTATTGGTCCCTATAGTTCCATGAAATTTTCAATTAGGTCCCTATATTTTTTTCTTTTTAATTGGGTCCTGCACTAAATTTTTTTTCAATTAAATCCCTCTTAGTAGTAATTTGTTTAATTTTATAGGGACCCAACTAAAAAAAAGAATTTGTACAGAAACCTAAATAAAAGGAAAAAAAAATATAGGGACTCAATTAAAAAAAATTGGTAGAAGGACTCAATTAAAAGAAAAAAAAGTATAGAGACAAAATTGAAAATTTTGTAAAACTATAGAGACCAGCAGAATAATTAAACCTTTAAATTATAACGCTAGTAGTTATGAAATAATAAAAATTTTATAAGATTTGGACTAAATAATTAATATTTTAAAATATTCATACTGCTGTTTTAAAAAATAAAAAAATTAATTATATTATCTCTAATTCTTGAATTTAAACATTTTATTAAAAATAATTTACAAAATTGATGAACGAATAATATTTTTATACATTATTATTGTTAGATTAATTAAAATTTATTTTTAATTATCATATAATCCCTATTTTTATTTGAAATTACAAAACTATCCTTAAAACTACTTTTACCTAAGCTCTAATTTCCCCAATTCCTAACCCTAACCTCCCTCGCCACACTCAGCTGCACCCTACCCCTTTCATCCCCTTCAACGAAAAGCTGCAGAAACAGAAAATTAGAAAGAAAAAGAAGCAGAGAGGAAGGAGAGGAAAGGTCTGCAATCGAGAAAGGGAGGGGAGGAGAGCGACGTAGCCGCTGCGAGCTGGCCGCCGCCGAGCCCGTCACCCGTGCCGTTCGTCTTCATCGCCGCCAGCTGAAGAGAGATGCGATTGAGAGAGAGAGAGAGAGAGAGGGTCCGCGGAGGGAGGCGTTGCCGTTCCGTGTGGCCGTGCCGTCTTCGCCGTCCTTGGAGATCCACAAACAGAGGGCGCAAGCGCGGGGTTGGAGGACGGCGCTACTGTCGCCGCCGTTAGAGCCGCCGCCAGCTGCGTCGCCATCGTGCCTTGACTCGCCACCGTCGACCTTGTCGCAGTCCACTGTCGCCGGAGCTCATGTCACCGCCGATTGAGCACCACAAAGAACAGAGAGCGCGCTCGATGAGTGAGAAGGGGTGGAGGCTGAGTTTTGTCGCTGTATTATTCCATTGCTACCTCTACCGTGCCCTGTTGAAGCTTCTGGAGCCGCTGCCGTCACTGCTGGAGTGGGCTGGAGCTCGTCGCGGAAAGAGAGAGACTAGGGCTGGCACCGTTTTGCCTGGTAAGAACCTGCAACTGCTGCTGTTCTTGCCCTGTTCTGCTTTGTTCTGCCCTCTGTTTAATGGCTATTCTTGGTGCCTTTCTGTCCGCCAGAGCTGTTGCCGTCGATTTGGAGTTGCCATAAACGCGGTTGTTTCCACTTTTAGTATTCATTCTTCTGATGGTTGGAGTTGCTGTGGAATGGGGCCACTGGAAGGGTGTTGCTGTTGCAGGAACCATCACCGGGACTGCCGCTACATGGTTCAGTCACTTCTTCCTATTTGCGGTAAGCGTTTACGTTCCGGTAACCCCTTTAGTCGCTGTGCTGTTATACGTTGAGGTGTTGTGCATTCATTATTATGAGAGTTAATCTTGGTTGTTATATGTCGCGATTAGAGTTGCTGGGGTTACTGCGAAAGTGGCTTCGAGCTGAGGTTGTAGTTGCCGGTGATTTCAGGTTGAGAGAGGAGGTTCCTGTGACCATTTGGATTATGGTTTCGACGAGTTGAGGTAGGGGCCTTTTCAGAAAACCACATTTTATGAATTGGAGTTATTATATATGAATATTGATGTGAGAAAATGTATCTTTGAGTGATTGTATAAGTTTCATGTAATTATTGGTTGTCTTGGATGAATATGAATGCTTGTTTGGCTGGGTTATTTTTCGGTTTTGTTAAACAGACAGTTCTTGAAATGCTTCTTTAAAGTTAATTTATAAAAGCTTTGAAATTGAGTTTATCCTGTTGGAAATTGATTTGAGTTTGAATTGGTGTTCTTGAAAACTGAAAATGATGCACCTTGGAAACAGTTTGATTTTGAAATGATTTGGTTTTGAACCCCTTGAAGAGGGTTGCGGAATGGTTTGGTTGGGACCCGGAAAGGGTGGCAAAGTCCAAGTTTTAGAGGAGGTGTTGCCGAAATTCCTAGAAAATCCGAGTCTTTATTTGAAAAATTATGAATTTAAGGCCTTTACCATTTTACTTGGGAACTGTGAATTCAAGACTTTAATTATCTTCACTTGAATAATTTATGAAAGTGATAAAATTATGCTTTGAAGAGAATCTTTGAAAAGAAGGTTGTGCCTTAGCTTTGTTTCTTAAGAAAAGCATTATATTTTTGGGTGCAAGTCATTTGGAAGAGAATTGTGTTTTAAAGCTGTTTAAAGGGTGGAAGGAGTTTATGTTTTTCTGGATTTGACTTGAACACGGTTTTTGTTGTTTGAATTTGACTTAAAGGTTTCAGTTATAGAAATTTTAGTGACATTGAAAGAACTTGGATTTCGATTTACAAATTTCAATTTTTGACGTTTTAGGGAAGGTTTAGAGTATTCTTTGAGTTTTGGTTTAGCAAAACTAAAATGATCTCTGAATCGCCGGAAACGTTTCAGATTTTAACATGGTGTTGGACTTGTTTTAGTTTAAGTAAAAGAGATGGTTTTGGAAATGCGTTCGGAGTAGTTGATTACACGATTTGGTTTGGCTTAGATTCTATTTTTATTACTCAAATCGAGAAGCTAAGGTTTTAAAGACTAAAAACGAATTTGAAGAAGTGAGTTGTGTTATTCTCCCCTAAAGTCTTGAGACTCTACTGAGGATCTTTTGTTACCAAATCTTGTTTTAGAATGAATAATTTTGAATATCGCGGAAATGGCTTTTGATTTGGTTTGGTTTCTGAAATGTTTGGAAAGATATTGTGGAGAGTGACCTTATTTTAAAAGGAGAAATTTATGTTTGAGGAGAATTGGTTAGCCACCATGTGCTCAGTAACCATGTTTTAAAAAGGGGAATTTACGTTTGAGGAAAAGTGGTTTATGAGTCTGAAATGACTTGAGGAATGGGGATTTTAAAGCCAAGACTGGAAAGAATTAATTTTTGATTTCAAAGTAAAGTGAATTGAGAAAAGTGATTTATGGCTTGAATGATGATTTTATGCTATTGATGATGTTGGATAGTGGAAGTGTTATTATATTATGAGCCGGAATGGATGTATATGTTAATGAATTATGGCTGAATGTGGAATATGTCATGAGTTGGAATGGCTCTATATGATAATGAATCATGGCTGACTATGAATCATGAATTTAAGTCGGATGGCTGAGAATAAATGCATATATGCTGAGTTATTGATATTGTGATTGTTGCACTCCACCTATCTGAGATACGAGTTTCCTTGGATGGAAGCAGTGGCTAGCCACCACGTGCTCCAGGTGGAGACTCGATACTCTGCTGACCCTATGTCGTAAGTGTGGCCGGACACTGTGAAAGTTCCGAATGAGCTCGCCCCCATGAATATACACCAGTGAGGGTGTTGGATGTGAATTATGATTATGATTGTGAATAAATCAAGTTGAGGATGCACGACAGAGGGACAGTCCAATGGTTAGCTATCAGGACTTGTCGGGTTGGCTTTATAACCGACAGATGAGACTCATCAGCCACTAGGACAGGCATTCATCATATGCATCTATGTGACATTGTTTGAGTGTGCATATTGTACTTGGTTTGCCTTTGTGATTAATTGTGGTTAACTGCTAATTGTTTTACTTGAAGTAATTGTTTGTGTGTGCTTGAACTTTTCTACCTATGTATGCGACGGGATTCTGTTGGACTATGGTGACTGGTTGTTGTTTGGGCCTAGGGTCGTGGTTGATCATGAGGTAGGCCAAAGGCCATGTTTGGTTGATGTTTCTGGTTTAGAAAAGTATGAAAAATTAGTCTGGTTCAGCATAGATAAACCTTTTGAAAGGCTTTTGAATTTTTAAGAAGGGAACAGTTTCCTCTTTCAGAAAAGATTTCAGATATTTTTATAGTAAACCTTTGCTTTGAAAGAATACATAAGACGGTTATTAATCACTGTAACAATTTTATCTCACGTATCCTATTATAGTAATTCTACAACCCTATAGTGAGAACCCTTTCGAGGATGATGTTCTCACTCCCCTACATGTATTTTCTTTTTCAGGATTTGGAAGAGCTTATTTCTTTTTTGTTAGACGATATTTCTGTATTGTTTTAGTATTTATGTTTCCCTCGCCTTTAACCTTGCAAGTTCTATAAGAGGGATAGGATTTTGATATGAGATGCTTGTAAATTAATATGTATGTATATGTATATATATGTATTTCTTGTGAGCATTGTAACTTATATTGTAAGTATGAATGTATGTTTTTGAAAAATTCGGTTTAAGTGTTAAACAGACTCATATTTTAATATTAAATATTATAAGAGTCGTTGTAATACCCGAACTATCAGAGTGCTGCAGCCGGAAGCATAACATTTTGATAGTTAGGGTATTACAGAATGCATGTAAAGTAAACAAAAAATAGTGAATGAAAGAAGAACAAATTTGGCTTGATTGGGCTTGTGTATTGGCTTAGGCCTTCTTGTGTTTCGTTGCTTAATGTGTTTGGTCTAATATGCCCCCACAAGCTAGAGGGAAAAAATATTAAGAGTCCCAAGCTTGGATAAATTCTTGTGGAACCACTAAGGTGAAAATGAATTGGTGAATATGTCAGCCAAGTCTGCCAACTGACCCAAAGAAAAGATAGGTAGTGGTTTCATCATGCTTGCTTGAGCCTTTTGGTGTACAAGGTGGCAATTGACCTCTAAATATTTAGTCCTTTCATGAAAAAATGAATTTGCAGCAATGTGTAAAGCGCTTTGGTTGTCACACTACAGGATTAAGGGATGATCACAAGAAACATGAAAGACCTTTAACAAATTCAAAATCCTTTGTAGTTTACATGTGGTACTAGAGAAAGCCCAATGTTCGGCTTTAGTAGAGGATCTAGTTATTGTAGTTTGTTTCTTGGTTTTCTAAGAAAAAAAATCAATTAAGAAGTGGCTCATGTTTAGACATCTATCCTAGTTTGAGTCACTAAAACCATATATTTGAATGTAAGAAGTTCTTAGAAAAGCTAAACCTCATTCGGAATTTTTTTTAAGTATCGCAGATCCTGTAATACAACACGGTAATGTGTCTAAGTTAAAGAAGATATGAATTGGCTAAGTTGTTAAGTAGCATAGGTGATATCCATATGTGTAGTGGTAAGCTAAATGAGCCAGCCAACAAGACGATGATAGACAAAAGGATCAGAATATAAGGGACTATCATCCTGAGACAGTTTTGTAAAAATATCCATTGGAACAGAGACAGGCTTAGCATTTAAGAGGCCAGAATCACGTAACGAATCCAGACAATATATAGGCTTAGACAATAAAATTTTTTGTCTAGAAAGGGATACTTCGATCTCCAAAAATATTTAAGAGTGCCCAAATATTTGATTTTGGAATGAGTATCCAAAACCGTTTTAATGGTAGCAATGTCAAAGACAGAATTACCGGTGATCACCATGTTGATGCGTGAGCATTTTTCGTATCTCTTCCTAGTGAATTTGCATTCGAAATTGTAAGCTTAATCAAGATTTAAATACTTTTTAGCCACTATGAATGCTACTTTGAGTTGTGTGCAATTTTGTTTATTTCAGGCAGCATTCAGATGGATTTAACGGAGTTTTGTAGAAAAAGAGAAGAAAGTGAATGATGTTGTAACCATGATCTCCTTGGACTCTAACAGACATAACTTGAGCTACAGAGGTCCAATTGACGTGATTTTAGTGGCATTGGAAAACTAACTTTCAGAGCTTTCCAACGATGTATAATAGTACACACTTCTTCTCCAGCATACTCAGCCATACTGGCGCCTAACTTGGCTTTTCTCAAGTTAGGCGCCAGAAGAAGGATTGTGCATGAACTATGTGCTGCATTGGTGGTGCCTAACTTGGGATTTGCCAAATTAGGCGCCAAGTTCAAAGGAAAGCCTTCAATTGTTCGCTGCCAAGGTGGTGCCTAACTTGGAATTTCCCAAGTTAGGCGCCAGATGCAAGTTAAAGCCCTCTTTGCGTTCGGCCATCTCCAAGTCTAACTTCACATGAGTGAAGTTAGCGCCAACTTAATGAGAAGCAGTAGTCCCCATTCATCCATCAAGGCTTGCACGAAGATTTTAATTAAGTTTGATTAAAACTTTATTTTATTTAAAAATAGGAAAAGATATTATTTAGTTTGAGAAATTATATTTTACATTAATTAGGATTAGATATAAAAGGGAAAAGAATCAGCCGATCAGGCTCTTCTCTTCTCTCTTGCCTCATTCTGCACTTTACAGTTTTTCAGAATCCTAGTTTTCACTCTGAGCTATGAGCAACTAAACCTCCACTGTTAAGGTTAGGAGCTCTGTTTATTTTATGGATTTATATTATTATTCTTCTATTTTAATTACTGTATTGATTTCAATTTCAAGAATTTATTTTCATTCTTCATATTATGAATCTGGGTAGAACAGAAGTATGACCCTTATTCTATTTGAGTTCTTGTAAACTTTGGAAAAGCAATTTACCTGAACAACAACTTGAAAACAAATTTTCCTAAATCACTAATTATCTGGGCTTAACGGGATACGTGACATATAATCCTCTTATATTTGGATAATTAGGGTTTCTGTGACACATAAACTAGTTTTGAACTTAACCTTCTAATTGGAATCAAATGACCAAGGAATTGGCGGTTGATAAAGGTTAGAGGAGACTAAAAATGTATAAGGAATTAGGGTTTAGTTACCTATAATTTGCCATGAATTGAATCTTGCATGATTAAAATAGTTGGTAATAAAAGTTAATCCGGAAAATAAACTTTCTGAAACTTTAACTGTTTTACTTATATATTTTACAACTCATTTATTATTTACTGTTTAACGCAATTGAGACCCAAATACCATTTTCTGCTTGTCTGACTAAGCCAATCACTCAATCATTGTTGCTTAATTCATCAATCCTCGTGGGATCGACCTTCACTCACCTGAGGTATTACTTGGTACGACCCGGTAAACTTGTCGGTTAGTTTGTGGGTTATAAATTTCGCACCACATGTCATCAACATAAACCAATAAAATAGAGACTTCACCACCCACAAATTTGACAAAGGTTATAATCAAATATAATTTGCTTATACCCATAAGAGAGAAGTGAAATGGAAAGCTTTTCAAACCAAACATCACTTGATTGACAGAACCCATAGAAGGATTTGAGAAGTCTGCAACATTGATAGGAGGCAACTAGGAATGAGGCTGGGAAGTAGAGCCATGTAGACCTCTTCTGAAAAATCACTATGTAAGAAGGCATTATTCATGTTTAACTACTGGATAGGTCATTTCTTAATCGAAGCCAAGGCCAAAGCAATTCTAATCATCGCTAACTTGACTACTAGGAGAAAGTTTCTAGAAAATCAATGCCCTTTGTCTGTGTGAAACCTTTAGTGACAAGTTGAGCTTTGTACCACTGAACGAAACTATCAGAGTGCGCTTAGTTTTGTATATCCACTTGTAGCTGATGAGCTTCACCTAAGAAGGACAGTCAACAAAGACCAAGTGTGATTTAGCTCTAGAGTAGTTAGCTCATCTCTCATGGCGGTACGCCAATGAGATTGGGTATTCACTTGTTGAGACATCTTGGGCTCACAATCAGAATACAATAATGAAATAAAGCCTCTGTGAGAAGAAGATAAGGAGAATAATGAAAGAGAAACAAAATTTGGGTACTGACACCGAGAAGATAAAGATGTGGTAGATGTGAGAGAAGATCTGCAAAGGTAGTCAAATAATCGGACAGGGCGGCAGGTCAGATGGTGGCTTTGGAAAAGAAGAAGAACGATGATGGGACGTCGTGTGGGACGACGTTGGTACTAGAAGGGGATGATGATGATAATCTGAAGGAATGAGTGAAGGTGATGGAAGAAGAAGATGACGCTATTTCAGAAGGGGAAGGAGACACGTGTGTAGTGGGGGTGAATCATTTGGGGAAGCACTAGTTTGTAGAGGGGTTGGGTTGGGTCAATAGGAATGGAAAATGGCCTAGTGGGAAGAAAAAAAGAATTTGTGGAGGTTGAATCATGAATGGGTGGGATGGAAGGAGTATTCGGGTTTAATGTGAAGTAATGTTGGGCTATAGTCATGAACGAGAATGACAATTCATGAAAAGTAACGTTTCTGGACACATGAATTTTTTTATCATCAATAAAATAAATAATATAACCTTTGAAACCGGGTTGAAATTTGTGAGCTCTTTTATTGAATTTAGAATGATTGGTCGTAAGAGTGGAGACGTAACATAGACAACTGAAAATTTTGATATCATTGTAATTAGGTAAGGCTTCAAATGATGTTTCAAATGATGAATAGAGGAGAAAACATGATTTATTATATAAACAACATGATTAATGGCATAATACCAAAAATAGAGAGACAAATTTGATTGAAACATGATTAGGGCATGAGCAACATTTAAAATATGTTGGTGTTTACGTTCTACTCAGCCATTTTGTTAGGAGGTTTCGACACAACTTCTTTGATTAATTATTTTCTTAAAGGAGAAAAGTCTTGTTGAAACAATTCAGGTTCATTGTCTAAACAAATATATCTAACTTTGGAATTAAATCGGGTTTCTATTAAAATGATGAAATTTTTCATATATTGTGGTACTTCACCTTTTGATTTGAGCAAGATAACCCAAGTAAAATGACTAAAGTCATTTACAACAGTTGAAAAATATTTGTGATTATAAATGGAATTTTGACGAAAAGAGCCTCATATATCTAAATGTAAAAACTCAAAGATAAAAGATACTTTATTAGAACTTTGGAAAAAAGAAACTTTCTTTTGCTTTAATAAATGACATGCATCACAAGCTTTATGATGGTGCATAGAAATCAAAAGGATATTGTTTGTGTAAAATATTTAATCTTTTTTCCTAAAAGGTGTCTTAGGTGGTGAAAGTGCCATAGATTAGACTATGTGATTGATGCAGGGTGGGTGGTATTTATTGACGTGGTTGGCAAGGAATTATTCTTGTGTTGGGCTCCTTCAAGAACATATAACTCTTCTCTCATTCTATCCAGACTAATTATCTTCAGGTTGTTCAGTGCATGTAAAGAGCAAAAAAATTGAAAAAAAAATTTCCAATTAAGGATAGAAATGAGTTTTGAAATGAAAATGAAATAAATAAAGAACATTTTTGAGAATAAGATATGATAAAAATTTAACCACCTGCTGTACGAGCAATAACATTAGATCCATTGGGCATGTGTACGATGATGGGTTTAATTTGTGAATAGAGAATATACCATGATAAGTTTAATGCAATATGATCAGTGGTCTTAGAATAAAAAATCCATGCATCAGAAAAATATGAATAGGCTGATGTATCATTAAGTATTGAAAAAATACAAGATGAGTAAAGAAAGTGGCTACCCAAACATAGGCTAATGGAATGCCCAATTAGAGATGGAGAGATAACTTTATTTTCATCCTTGCATTCTGAATTATGGGCCTCAACCTGCATAAAAAAAGCCTGAGAGAGTGACGTCGGACTGGGGTTAAACCCAACATTGGTTCAATTGTACCCTTTGCTCTAATTCTATCATCACGCTTCAGATTAAGAGAACAGTAAAGAGGCGCTACCATGCTATTTGCTGAGATAGACCCGCAGTCATGGAAATGAGGTTTTTCTTGGAGGCATGGATGGTCGGGTAGATACCCGTACTTCCCATAGCACACACCGATGGTGTGACCCGTATGACCGCAATAAGTGCACATTTTAGTATTTTTACTGCAATGGCAGGAGCAAGGATCCTCTGGTTGTCAGGATTTCAGTGGTTATTTGGAGCTGCCGTTCATGCTGGATGACCATTGTGAAGACCTTATTTATCAGCAGGAGCAGATCAATAAGAAAAAGTTGTGATTGAACGACTACAAAGCATTCATCGAGTCCCTTAAAAAATTGATGTGAAGTCTTAAAGTCTATGGGCTTTTGCTAGACAAGCATAGACAGGAAGAGGACAAGAATTCGCAAGTTCTTCCTACAGTATTTCAAAGATATGTAGAATTCTATAACTGAGAGGCTGACTTATTTCAATGCGTAAATCTTTTTTTACAACTCGGCTATGCACAGGAATTCAGACCAGATAGATAGGTAGTGATAAGGTATATAACACTTTGGGTAACTGAAGGAGAGGGAATGGAACAACCAAGAAAAGACAAGGTTATTGCAAAGAAAACAAAGGGTCATCAGGAGAAGGAGAGGTATCGTGTTAGCAAGAAAATCAAATTCATTTTTAGAAATGGTTGTTATAGAGAAGGATCGAGACCAAAAATGATAATTGTTTTCTGTTTGAACAAAAGTGATTAAAACAAATATAGGATTCTCACTTGGGTGGATATCAAAGGACTAACAGAATCTTGAGCAACATTGTGGGAAAGATCTTCCATGACGATGAAACAGAGGAGGAAAAGGATGATTGATTATTTGTATTGGCTATTTTAACCATGTTACATATCAAATGAGCTCTGATACCATACTAAACAAAGACAATGACTCAAAAATATATTGTATTTTTTTCTCATTGTTATTCAATGATTGAAAATGATGAATATATACAACAGAATTTATATACAGATCACTAATTTATTCTAGATATCCAAATCTACAAAAAATTCCTAAATTACTAACAGAAAGATAATTATGTATGACTCGTCACTTCTAGAAGAATAGGGGATGAATATATGTAAAATAACAGAATATTGTGAGTGAAAGAAGAAATCATTTAGCTTGATTGGACTTGTACATTAGCTGAGACCTTCTTATGTTGGGTTGCTTGATATGTTTTGTCTAATAAAGAACTATACTTAACCACTTCAAGATCTGAGATTTACATCGGTCAAGGATCATCAACACGCAAGAATACTTTTATAAATCTATATTCATTCAAAATAAATCTTAATTAAAACACACTTCATCTTTTTAAAATATTTGTCACTTTTAAATTTTATTAATATAGAAGAATGGCCTTTTATTTTTATTTTTTTGACAAAATTTTTAAGAAACATGAACAAGAGGATTCAAATTTACCCGGACTGAGTAGTCTACATGATTTTTCGACGACCCTTCTGACATGTCCACGAGAATATTTCATCTATTAAAGGTAAGGTTCTGAAAATAAAATCAGTCATCGAACTGTTTTAATTATTGGTTCATCGATTTTAAAGTTTAACCGATTCAATCATAATTCAACCGAAATAATTCAATTATAATAAAATAATAAATAAATATACAAAAATATAAACATATTCTAATATAAATTTTAAAAATATACAAATTAAAAGAATACTTCCAATCTCGTAATCAAGGTAAACAAAAACGCCAATTAACTCGCTAAAACGCACGACTATACGCTTCTACTCCTTCTTTCCATCACACTTTCGTTGTTCGAGTTGGTAGAGTTGTTTCTGTACAAAAACGCCAAAAAAAATCGCAGACTCATTGAAATCATAATTATGTCGGTGACCCCACGTTTCAAATAAAAAGCCATTTTAGAGTTTGGTTTTACTATCCAATTCAAAGCATATTTCGCTGATAAGAAGACACTAGAACCCTAAGTTCTTTTTCATTTTCATCTCCCACTATCTCTTATCTATGAAATATGAAACCAGCCATGTCTCTTTCTCAATTTTATCATTTTGCTAGTTGTTATTCTATTAGAAGAGAATAAGAATAAGTTTGAGATGAAAAGTTTTTTATTTTGAATTAAAAAAATAAGAGGGAGAATATAGTTGCGATGTGCAAAATGGAAATTTCGGGGGAAGGTGGAGATTGAAAAAGGAGTTGGAGCATAATACAGGGGTAATAAATTGATTGGTTAATGTTATTTTATTTTTCTTCTAGAAACTTTTATACTCTCTTCTTTACCTTTTTTGTTACTAAAACATTATTGATTATCTGCTTGAATTTTTTTGGTTAAATGAGCTTAAGTTATATTTTTTAACCAAGTCTTCTTTAGGCTTATGGGAATAGGTTTCTCTGTTTTAGGCATACTGTGATATACATATGATATATTATGCTTGTTAAAAAATGATATATTAAGCCGAAAAAAAAATGATTTATTATGAATTGCCAAATTATTTTTGTTGAAATTAATTTGAGACTTAATTATAAAATTTATTTTATTTTTCCAAGTTTTAATATTTTTTTATATTTTTTTCTTTTATAATACGATTCATATTTACGATTTGTCTTACAATTTTATGAATTATAATTTTGTATCATCCCATCGAGTTAAAGTAAAAATTACGAGTTCACTATCTTGCTCATAATGACATTTAAATAAAAACGAGTCAAATATAAAAAATCAAATGTCAAAATTTATAAAATGATAAAGATAGAATAACTATAAAAAAATATTTAGCAATTTAATTATATTTTAATTCTTAAATTTTTTTATTTGAAAAATTTATATATCTTTTAACTTTTAATATATATTTAATTTAAATTAAAAGTATTATGTTAATATATTAAAAAAATAAAAAAAGCTTAAGAATCAACAATAAAAAAAAATGTGCCTTGGACTTAAATTTAGGGCCAAATGCAAATATACTCATTCATTCTTAACCTTAAATGCGCCTTCTTCCTATATGTGTCCCTTCTTTTTCTAGGCGGAGCAACAACGTCTCTTTTCTCTATGCGCAGCAACAACATAATGAAGATAATGACCCTTTTTAGCTTCTATTTTTTTTTTTTAATTTTTACTTCTTTTTTTTTTTTTAGTCTTGCATACCGTTCTGGTTGTATCTATATTCTACTAAATTGGTTCAATTTTACAGTCCAGTTTAGCAAATAATACCCATTTGGATAATATTTTTTTCTACTATAAAAAATTCTTATCACTGCTCCTTCCAAATCAAACCTAATAATTCAGTGGCACAAATAAACAAACACGCATGTGGTGAGCATCACATATTACTATATGGGTGCGGAATAGCCATGTTATGCGACCATGGCTGAGAAATGCATGAGGTGAAAAGGTCTATCGAGAATTTGGAGCACCAGTCAGGGGAGTGCGGCGATGGACGAGAGGTTTGAAGCTTACCAAAACAGTAGCGAGGAGATGACAAGGAGACGTGTGAACATACTGTTGGCTGAAAATAAATCTAAATTGGTTTTTGAGTTTATCGAAGGTGAGATAAGATTCCACTATCAAAGCAATAGAAGGACTAGTAATTGAGCCAATTAAAGACGGTTATTGCACTATATGGTCACGATTAATAGCTAGTCAAAAGGATGATCATAAGTGACAAGTTTATGGTCATGGTTTTTGATTTATAGTCACGATTTTTTATCGTGGCCTATTTTTTTGTGGTTATAGATCTATGATCACGATTTTTTTTATCTATGGTCACGGTCACGGTTGAAATGTTCAAATTATGATACTTTAGGCCACGTTTTTTCACCGTGACCATAGGTTACTCTATGACCACATATAAAAACTGTGACCATAACTTATCTATGGTCATCTTTATGTAAAAACGTGACCATAGCTTATTCTATGGTCACCCCTGTTTTATACCGTGACCATAGCCTAATTTATGATTTTTTAGCATGACCATAGGTATCTATGATCACCTTACTTTAAAACCGTGACCTTAGCCTATTCTATAGTCACTCTTTTGTAACATCGTGACCATAGCCTTATCTATGGTCAACCTACTCTAAAACTGTGATCATAGCTTACTCTATGGTCACCCTTTTATAATACCGTGACCATAACCTTATCTATACCGTGACCATAGTTTATCTATGGTCATTCTACCTTAAAACCGTGACCATAGCTTACTCTATTGTCACCCTTTTATAAAACTGTGACCATAGCGTTATTTGTGGTCACCCTATTTTAAAATTGTAACCATAACCTACTTTGTTTTATGAAATTTATTTTCTTAAAGTATAATCACATCCCAAAATTATGATAATCACAAAATAAATCTAAAAATGAGAAATTCAAGAAATCTAAATCATAAAATTTACATTATATTATAAGTTAGATATGTTTAGTCCAAAGAATAAAAATAAAAATAGGGTGTAATTTATCCATTACATGTAATACCAGATAAAGTCTCTTAAAAAAAGTACAAAACACATCAAAAATTATATTTAGATAACTAAAGTCTATACGAGACCTATTCCATCTCATATTTCTATAAAAAATATTTTTTTCACATCATGCCTTTCTGCTAGCAAAAGAAATAAACATATTAAAATAAAACAAATTTTTTTTGATGAGACAGTATAGTTGAGTAATGAATATGCAATACAAGTTTAATAAGTCAATCAACATTAAAGTTCAAACACTAAACATCAAAGAGCATTTGCTAGGGTTTTGAACCACCTAAAAAGAAAATCTTAGTGAAAGCTTATATATAGTTGCATACATGTAATAAAGTTGTTCACTTATTTAGAGCCTATACAGAGAGTTATTCTTCTGTGTCTATATCTTGTTTTAGCCTCTTAAATAACATGGACTTGTAATTATCATGCACATAGATACATGTAAAATCTGTAATCTATCTGTGTTATAATTAATGAGAATACTTTTATAATGCAGTACTAGCAATTAACCAATGTTCTAAGCATACCATTCTTAATGAGTTGTTTATTTGAAGAAACATCAAACTTCTATAATTAACATCAACAAAAATCAGCCATTATTAATTTAACTATTAATTTAAATAGTACTTACTTCCAAATTTTTTAACATATAGTTCAATTCAAATAGAGGAGGAATACTTTGTCGCGTATCATTTGATGCACTATTGGTGTCAGACGGAAATTATTGGACAGCTTTTATTATTACTTACACTTATTGAGTATCTTCTTGTGTTTCCGAATGAGTCTCTCTTTTCTTTTTTGTACGAGTTATAACAAATCAAATTGAAAAAGGTTGTACGGACCATCATCATCAGTGACATTTATGGCTTGTTATATAAGAATCCACAAAGCAACAACATCCAGTTTCATTGTATTGCTTCCCATTTCAGGCACAAATTAATAGTTTAGTTTATTAATAATAATTCTCCCATCTTAGAAATTCACAGCCACATTAGTCTACTAAAGAAAAAAAATTGATAAAAAAATAATTTTCAAAAGTAAAAGTGATGAGAATAAGGGAAAAAGATACATTTTTTAATTAATCTATGATTCTTTTTAAATGTATGTGATAAATGTGATAGCATTATGAGGCAAAAACCAAGAGAACGTTGGTCCACCAACGAGACGTCGACAAAGATTGATTGGTCCTTGATTATTTGTATTAAGTTATTCTAATGAGGTAACTAATAACGTTGATCATCAAAGAACCAATCAGAGTGTGGGTGGGTGTGTGTCTATATATATATATATATATATATATATATATTATATTGATTACTTGGAGAAGAGTTTATTGATTTTATCTTGTTCATACTTCTTTAGAACTTCAAGCTTCTCTTCATTCACAGATCTTGCTAGAAGTTTTTTAACTGCAAATTAAACAGAATCATCACAAAATTTAAGAGAATCCCACTTGAAATTCAATCCTAATAAAAATACAGAGAAAACTAAAGAAAAGAAAAGAAAAATATTCAAGAAAAAAAGCTCAAAATAACTTACATGCTGTAGAAACATAATCATTGGAGAAGTTGTGAGAATCATGGAGTATAACAATAGAAATTGGATGAGAATTATTATTGTTCCAATTCTTGAGAACCCAATTCAAAACTTTGAATCCATCTTACACATCAATTCCAACACCAACATAGACTTTTTCCCTCTGAATTGCATCCATTTATTGATTGTAATTACCAACTTAATCAAGAAGAAGAAGAAGAAGAAAAGAAGCAAAAGAAATTGCACCTAACAACTTAGCACAACATGCTAACAATTAAGCTAAGATTCTAGACTCTAATAATATATGACTATGTTAATATTTCAGTGTGAAAGTATGTATATCAGTGTAAAGGAAATCAAAGAAAAGGGTTGGCCTTTACATCATCAATTTCGAAGCTAAGATTTCATTTGTTATGAAATTTTCTTTGGTTTAAACTCATATATTACATTAATGCTTACTTTTTAATCTATGAACAATCCTTTTGATGGAGAGTTCTGCACCCCACTCAACGCCTTTATGAAATCCTCTCTAAACCCTGAACATATCAAACACGTTACTCATTATTAACATACACACATTCATTGATTCTATTCTTTTTCACCTTGCACAGCATCTAGTTGATCAGGTGTGCAATTGCTTATGTCATCCCTGGCCTGCAGTTTTGCCAGCTGCCGTGTGAATCTGCCACGCCCGGTATCAAAATGTTTTTAATCTGAATCAACATCACACAGATAATGCTGAGATCATTAAAACAAATCTTCCTACTATGATACACAAATGTAACAGAATAATATAATCATGTCACCTGCCACGGGTCAGATTAACCCTATTGCCATGCCACCATCATCAGAAACAACTTGTTCCATTGATGTACAAAAAACCAACATCAGTTCTAGTAATTATGAAGACAATCAGATTTAATGGACAACAGCTACCAAACATCGTGGCAGATACTCACAGTTTTGTACATGAATTCTTCCTTAATTTCTTTCTCTATCATAATCGCAAAAGAAAATCCGAGCACGACAACATGAACGGACTCTTGTGAAAGCTTAACAACCTTCCTCTCTGAAAGCAACAGTAAAAAACATAATAATAAATAAGCAAATGCACAAAATATTGTACACTATTGGTTTGTGTTCATGTTTCCTCCCTTTTTGCTATTTCCAAAATTTTGCTAAAATAAAAGAGAACAAATTCACAAAAGAAACAAGCTTCAGATTCTGTTTCCAGAAAAAATAGATTACCCTACCTTATAAAATTCATGTGCCAAAAAAATAGGATCATGCTGATGCGTGAACATCTTATACCCTTTTTTTAGTTATTTTTATATTGTTTTTAGTTAGATTTTAATTACTTTTACTTGGTTTTAGTGCAAAAATCACCTTTGGATGCTACTTTGAGTTTTTCTTGTATTTTTATAGTTTTAGGTAAAATTCGGAGCAGTTTGGAAAAGTCTAGAGCAATAAAGGAAAATGCTGGCAGCACTTTCCCTGGGCACTGAATGCCCACCTGGCATTTAACGCTAGCAGGGGGCACAGGCCAGCAACGTTAGATTTCCTCACTTGGCGTTCAACGCCCAATCCTGAAGTTGAATGCCAACAGCAGTCCGATTCACACCTCGTTGGGCCACCAAGTAGATTTAGCACCTCTTAGTTTTATTTTATTTTATTTTTGTAATATCTATTTACAAATAATATCTTTTAAGTTTAGCATTTATTATTAGGTTAATATTTAAAGGAAAAGATCAAATAGGTTTAGGATCTTCCTCCTTCCGCACGTTTTAGAACCCTGTTTTTTCTGTAAGTTATGAGCAACTAAACCTCTTGGTTAAGGTTAGGAGCTCTGTTTATTTATATGGATTAAGATTATTACTCTTCTATTTTAATTTATGTTTGATTCAATTCTAAGGTGTTGTTTTTGTTCTTAATTTTATGAACTGGGTGGAATGAGAATATGACCATTTTTTACATGAGTTCTTGTGATTCTCGAGAGAGCTATCTCGCTTGAACTACAATTTGAAAACACTCCTCCTAAATTGCTAATTACATGAACTAATTGGGATATGTGACATATAATCCTGTTAGCTTTGGGTAATTAGGGTTTTTATGGCGTTAAACTGGTTTTCTAAATTTCACCTTCTAATTTGAATTGAGTGACCACGAGAGTGGCATTTGGTGAGGATTAGAGGAGATTAAATCACTAAGAGATTAGGGTTTAATCACTTATGGTTTACCATAGAATGAATCACTCATTGTTAAAATAGTTGGTAAGACGTTTTAATCCAGAAAAGTAAACATCTCCTAGACCTTAACTGTTTTCTCATTATTGTTTTACACCAAATCCTTTTATTGCTTTCTTTATTTCCCTTGTTTATTGTTTTATGCGTTTCACACCAACAAACAACCTTTACTGTTTGCCTGACTAAGTCCAACAGGATAACTATTGCTTGCTCAGTCCGACAATCCTCGTGGGATTGACCCTCACTCACCTAAGGTATTACTTGGATGACCCGATGCACTTGACGGTTAAGTTGTGCGAGTTCTAATTTCGCGCACCACATGCTACTTGGGATAATTTCATTCCATGTTCTTAAAATTGGCCAGCACACTACATTGTATACGTCTGATTCGTCCTATGCTTGATAAAATTCAAAACTTAAATATATGAAAGACAGAGTCATCATCAAGTAGTGACAAAGCAAAGCTAATCAACCAACAAATTAACCATTATCTTTGCTAAGTGAGGGAAGTGAACAGAGTTTGAGGAAGAGCAGTTGAATACGATGGATGACGGCAACCTAGCGATGATCACCACGATGACAACCTTGCGATGAACACCACGATGGACCACGGGTGAACAGCGGCAGAACAAGGCCCTGTGAACATTGGCGATTGGCAAATCTAGGGTTTGGTTTGAGTCTTTGAGAACGACAAGATGAATGGTGAGGGGTTTTGGGCTTTGAGAGACAACCACGATGGACAAATCCACATACGACGACAAGGGACGGTGGACTGGCGACTGATGAGCAGAGAAGAGGGGCTGGCAACAGACAATGCTTCGACGACCACGAAGAAGAAGATGGTGACTTGCGAATGACAAGAGGGGCTGGAGCATGACCAGAGGTGGCGCCGTGCGTGACAAGCAGGAGGGTGCGTGGCTGGGAGAGAGGGAATGGGGATTTTGGCACCAAGGGTTATCTTCACCTTTTTCTCCTAAGTGAAGAACGACGAGTGAGGGACTGGAGATTTTGGGGGGAATTGGGGAATTTGGGGAGGAAACGGCGCCGTTTGGGGAGGGGTTTTAAAAGAAAAATTGAAAAACCATACTCTATGGTGAACCCCCAAAACCATGACCATAGGTACTCTATGGTCATCTTTTTTCAAAAAACGTGACAATAGACCTCTTTAGGTCACCCCCTAAAACCGTGACTATAGATACCTTTAACTCACTCTCCAAAATCGTGACCATAGACCCTTTTAGGTCACCCTTTCGTAAAACCGTAACCATAGACTCTTTTAGGTCACCCCTCAAAACCATGATCACAGATGTCTTTTGGTCACGGTGAAAAACAATTACCATAGACCATTTTACATCACCCCCAAAACCGTGACCATAGACCCCTTTAGGTCACCCTCAAAAACCGTGACCACGGACTTTTTTAGGTCACCCTTTTTTAAAAAACCGTGGCCATAGACCATTTAAGGTCACCCCCCAAAACCGTGACCATAGATCCCTTTAGGTCGCTCTAAAAAACCGTAACCATAGACCCATTTAGGTCACCATTTTTTAAAAAATCGTGACCATAGACCCTTTTTGGTCACCCCAAAAAACTGTGACCATAGACCCCTTTAGGTCACCCTTGTAAACCGTGATCATAGACCCTTTTAGGCCACTCTTTTTTTTTAAAACTATGACCATAGGTACTCTATGATCACCCTTTTTTAAAAAACCATGAGCATAGCTTATTTTTTTGTTACGGTAAAAAACCGTGACCATAGACCCTCTATGGTCACGTTTTTTACCATGACCAGAAATACCGTGGTCATAGACACAAAATGTTGTAGTGTTGCATCATTTATGTAGCAGGAACAGTTATATTTGGTTCTTCATCTATAGAGCATGTGATTGAATTTGATTGGTTGAAGGTGACTATAAATAGACAAAGTTTGGAAGGAACATAGGTTGGAATTCATTTTTAGAAAAAAGCTTTTGCAATATCACATCCCCAAAGACATTCCGATCTTGCTCAGAATTCATTTTTTCTGTAGGATTCCTGATGTATGAAAATTATGCCGGTCTAGATTTTGCAAAATAGAATCTCTTCGTCGCAAGTATAGCCTAGACCGACAAGCAATCCCCATAATCAAAGTTTAATTTCAAATCAAATTAACTGAGAGTAGTTAAACCTCGGGTCGTCTTCCCTAGGAACTAATGCCTAAGAGCGGACAATTTTGGTTGTGAAAATCAAAGGGGTTTTCAACGATTGAAGCAAAAATTAAAGGAATAAAAGAACATCAAAATTGCAATTAATAAACTAATAAAAGAACTAAAGAACTATGTATGTAATATAAACAAGTAATGCTATAAAATGATAACAATGCGGTTCAAAACATAAATGGAACCTTGACTTGGGATGAGTTATAGAATCCCTTCCTTGCCATAACCACAACTATGATAACTATGATGAGTCAATCTCGCTTAGTCAACTCCTAACATCGAGGAGCAAGTCAAGCAAGCATAGTTGACCTTAATCCATAAGTCCTAGCTAACTTACCAAATTAATTGGTAAAAAGCTAGCGTCAATGGAAACAAGAGTCAACTAACTACCCAAGAATTATCACTAAATGTCGGACATTATTACCCTAGTAATCCATAAACTCATTTCCCCAAGCCAAGGGGTGAAAATCTACTCCATAATCAAAATAAACATTTCATCAAACACATGGTGGGCATAATCAATAAACATGGCAAAATTGGAAAAATGATGAAAACTATGAACCACAAAAGAACAAAATCAACAATGGCAACTCAATAAACATAAAATAAGCATCAAACATCAAATTCATCAACTAGAACTCAAAATTGAAAAACTATATATATATATATATATTGACAAAGGAAATTAAAGTATTTGAAAGTGTAGAACAAGTAGTGCAATAAAAGGGAAAATGAAAGAAATACTTACAATGGAAATGGCTAGAATCAAAGATTAAAACTTGAACTATAAAATTCTACAAACCCTAATTAAACCTAAGAAAAATTGAGAGAAAACCTAAACTAAAACTACCCTAAAACTACCCTAAGTGTATTCTATAATGTATGGTAGTGTATGGTATCAATTGGTGTTGCTTCCCCTCTTCATATATGCTCCAAAGCCTTCAGAAATGGGCCAAAAAGCCCCTCAATTTGCGAGCCACGTGACTTTTTAATGAAGTCACGCGCTGGTACCTGTGCGTACACACAGATGTGTGCGTATGCACACATGCTGAATTTTTCCTTTTGTGCGTACGCATAGGGTGTTGTGCGTACGCACACATGGCTGTGTGCTTCTGCTTTGATTTCTTCATGTTTCCTCCTAAATGCATGCTTTTCTTCCACTCTTATCAAACCATTCTAACCTATTACACGTGAAATCACTCATCAAAACCATCAAGGCATCGAATGGAATGAAAGTGGGATAAAATTGATCAAATTAAGCACAAAATAGCATGTTTTAACAATTAGGCACAATTTAGAGAGAAAACACAAAAGTATGCTATTTATATGAAATCCATCCAAATCAAACCAAAATTTATCATCAAAAGTGGATTCATTAATTCCTTCCATAGTCTTTACTTTCATTTTTATTTCCTGCAAATTTGCCTTTTTCGCAAAATTTATCGTTCTTTCCTTTTACAATTTCGCATTTATATTTGAATTCAAAGTCTTTTGACCATGTTGAAGGCATTTTATCGCTTTTCTTTGAATTTAAAGTCATTTACTTTACTCTTTGTAATTTCAATTTCAAGTCATTTAAATTTTATTTACATTTTAAATTTTTCCTTTTCTTCTTTATTCATTCAAAATTGGGATCTTTTGGTGCACTTTTGAAAACTGGTATTCACAAAGGAGTAGGTTTCACTCCTAGATTATTAGATATCGAACCAATCCAGATTTGCTAAAAATATGCATAACAAAATGGCATGCTTGGTGGGACGGTTTTGAAAAGTGTGCTAGAAATTTGGTAATTTAGTTTATACAACATATAAGTGGAAAAGACGAAATTTCTAATGCTAATGTTAGATCATCTATGAATGATCATATTCCTGTACTAGTTGCTTAAACTTCTGCAAAATTGGTGTCACATACAGAAAGCAGCATTCAAAACCCGGGAGTTGGGTCTCGAGAAAATGTGGCAGTTATTAATCCACCTTTTGGGAGAATAGGCGCAATCAATGCCCACGAACTTCTCAAACACAAACACAACCACCTTTAACCACTGGGTGGCCCCCTTTTGGTCTTCCTCCTGGTTACACTCCATCCACGAATAGTTTTGTGCCTCCAATTAGATTTGGAAATGCACAGGGAACGGTCAATAATCAACCACCAATTCACCATCCTAAATTCTCTCGCGATTATCAGGTAGGATCGACATCGAATAGTATGGGTTCGATGGCAACAGTTCGATAGTATGTTGATGAGAGTCATCATGATTTGGTCAACTTGATGACTACTATCTTGAACATCATGATGGCTGATCATGAAACAAAATTCGAGCATTTGGCTAGAAAAGTAGAATGAATTGCATTAATAGTTGATTATGGTGAAGGTGATTGTCGAAACGGAGTAGATCCAGTAGATTTGGGGAATGATAAACCACTATTTTATGGTAAATTATGTATTAAAATAAGTGAATTTTTTATCAACTTATCTTGTATTTATTCACTACAATAGCATAGTTTTGTGAATTTCTCCAAAGTGTGCTTAATAGTTAAAAACATACTTTTTAGGCTCTTAAATTGGTAAAGTTTAATTCACTTTAATTCTGTTCGATGCTTTGATGTGTTTGTTGAGTGATTTTAGGCTTAGAAGGCAAGGATGGCTTGAAGAAGTGAGGAAAAAGCATGTAGAAGTGGAGAATTCATGAAGAGATGAAGTTTTGGAAATCTGCCCAGTTGCATGTACGTATGCCTCATGCGTACGCATGACTGCTAGCACGTGGCTTACTTAAGTAAACACGTGGGTCACGATTTTAGGCCAATTTTGGGCCCAATCCAACTCTTTTATAAAGTATTTGATAATATTTTCAAGGAAGGATGAGAGGAGAGCAATTAAGATAGGTTTTTAGCATGTTTTAGGATAGAATTCTAGAGAAAGAAGCTCTTTCTTCTCTCTAGAATTTGGGGTAGTTTTTGGGTTAAGTTTTCTTAGATGTAGATTTAATTCTTGTTCTTGTTAGTTCTCTTTACATTTTCTTGTTCTATTGTCTCAATTTATCTAAATTCTCCTGTTAGTTTCTCTATTTTGTCTATTTGAGCGTATAAAGAAATGTTGAATTTTAATTTTCTTTTAATGCAATTTTATGTTTACTTGTTGAAAAAGTTGTTGAAGATTTAGGAAATGTTGAGTGTGAAGTGGATTTCAAAGTTGTAGAACCTTCTTCCATTGAGCTTGAAAGTGATGTTGAAGAGGACCGTGCACAACCTTCGAGGCATAATTCAAGCAATGAGGAAGAATCAAGAGAAGTTGAGAGAGAGGCAAGTTCCATTGTTGAAGACAATTTCACACCAACTAATGATTTTTTTTAGTTTGATGAACCTTCTTCCCTTGAATTTGAGGTTAATGTTGAGATAGATTTTACATTACCTCCGAGTTATGACTTGAGTGACGGGGAAGAGTCAGAAAAAGTTGGTGAGGAAGAAACCGATTATGAGAAAGCTTGTCAAGTGGTGGAAATCCTTCAAAAAGGATGGATGGGAGTGGAGATTGCTTTGTCAAGATCGTTGGAAACATCTTTTCCTAAGTCACCATCATCCATTACATAATTCAAGTGGGTAAAAGTCACATCACTTAGCTTTCTTATTCCACTTGAATATGGGTTGCTTGTGATGGATGGTCAACTTAGAGCTCTTTGTGGATCCAAGAGCAAAAGAGAGATGGTTGCTAGTTGGAAACACCATTCTCGGTTCATTATGGTGGCATCTTCGAGGCTTAAATGCAAGAGTTGGTATGATCCTCAATTGAACAGGTCTAGGAGGATGTTTTGGTGTCCAAATGAGAATTCAGATACTTACCACCCGCATGGAATCATGATGATCAATTAGAAGACGGGTGTAGGAACAAGATTTAGGATTCCGGCATACATGAAGATCAATTTTAGGAGTTCCTAGCTTCTTCAGAACTTCATCAAAACTTGGCGCTATTAACTTGGAGTTTTAGATCATATTGGAAGTTCAAGAATTGGTGGAAGTTCAAAGACGAGTTCAAGCATAAGCCACCGTGACAAAGAGCTTGCCAAAATATCCAACTGAAGGACTATAACTAAAAGTGCTAGGTGGGAGACACCCTACCATGGTAAACTCTTTCCGTTTTTCTCTTTTGTATATAGTTGATGAATAAGTTGAATTTCTACTTTTAGTTAAGTTTGTTAAGTTTAATTAGTAGTTTAGCATGATTTAATAAGGTTTGGTATTGTTTTGGTATCTTGTTGGGTGTTTGAAATGCTTAGTTTGGTGCAAATGAGTTGAAAAATTTTGAAAAAGCAGAGCTGCAATCATGCGTACGCATGGCTTTTGTGTACGCATGACACCCACGAGTTCACCAAATCATGCGTACGCATGACCCTCTTTCCCAAACCAAAAGGGAATTAGGCGAGCACCATGCATACACCATGCGTATGGATGCTTTCCTTCCAAAACCAAACTTAGTTTGTGCGTGCATTGTGCGCACACACAACTTGAAAAAAAAATCACATTCGTGCGTACGCACAATCGCATATTTCTCCCATGTCAAGCGTACTGGTGCACAAAATTCAAATTCGCACAACTGAACCGGCAAGTGCACCGGGTCGTCAAAGTAATACCTTAGGTGAGTGAGGGTTGATCCCACGAGAATTGCTGGATTGAGCAAGCTATGGTTATCCTGCAGATCTTAGTCAGGCAAATAAAAAAGGTAGTTGTTGTTGTAAACGCATAAAACAGAATAATAAGGAAGATAATACTAAATTGGTGTAAAAACAATGGTGGAAAATCAGTTAAGGCCTTGGAGATGCTTATTCTTCCGAAGTAATACTTCTTACTGACTACTTTAACAATGAGTGATTCATTCAATGGCAAGGATGTAAGTGATTAAAGCCAAGGTCAGTGGTCCTTAATCTCCTCTGATCCACACCAAACGCCAGGGTCAGTGGTCATTCGATCTGAACGAGGGTAAAGCTCACGCAATTCAATCTCTTGTCTTTTTCTTTTTTTTTTCTTTTTCTTTTTGCTACTTTTTCTTGCTTCAAGAATCAATATTTTTGATTTTTTAGAGACTCAATAATACTTCTCTAAATTCACTGTTCTTCAAGAGTCAATATGCTCAACTTCAGTATCAAATATGCACAGTTGATTCATACATCCAGAAAAATAAGGCCACCACATCTTAAGTAATTGGAATAACTTATGATATTCTCAAGGCCTTGTGTATTTCACTACTTCTTTTTCAAAAAATAAAATTTTGTGGGCAATTCATGAGACATCTTTAACTATAAAAATTTGAAAATAAGCTACTAAAGCAAAATCCTAAGAGTGATCATGCAAAAGCTAGAATAGAAAATAGAAAATAGAATGAAATACTGAAAAACAGAAAGAAAGGGGGGATGAAACTCAACCACCTCAGTGCTGATGGTTGTTCAGGCTGTGCTCTTATGTGAAGATGATTTACCTTCCTTTGGTGCCATTGATGATAATATACACCTAGAGCTCGCTCTGCAATGCCAAACTTAAAGATTTTGCTTGTCCCCAAGCAAAGAAAACTTGGTCCTTTCTGTTCCCTTTATGGGCGTTGAACGCCCAAGTTCTCTTCTCCCTTCTGGCGTTCCCCCCAGGATGGTCTGTTTCTCTCCTATGCATTCCTGTTTCTGTTCTAATGGCTACACATGATCACAAACGTTAGAAAAACTAAGAAAACTAAGAAAATAATAGAAAATAAAATAATATGAAATCAAACTAAAATGATAGAAAGAAAATAGAAAAGAAGAAAATACTATATAATACTTATGGTTGGGTTTCCTCTCAACAAGGGCTTCTTTAATATCATTAACTTGACACTTGATTGTTGACTTTTCTTTCTCTTTTTCCAGTTGGTTAAAAGAAATGACTCTATGGGAGAAGAGGAGAAGATTAGTGCCCTCGTATGTGAATTCCTCCTAACAAGCTTTCTCTTATCATTATTAGCTTGAGTCTCCTTGCTTGTTAGGGTAGGGATTCCTTCTTGCAGAACATCTCTTTTTCATGGATATTAGCTTTTGTTCCTTCGTCACGATCCCCTGTTCAGTGCTTTCCTTGATTATCTTCACCACCATGAATTCAGGACTTGGTTGTTGTGTGATGGGTGGAGTGTACCCGTCATCAAGAACTTCTTAAATTGGTGGTTCAAGAAACTCACCCTCTATGCCATTCTCTTCTTCTTTTTTAGTGGGTAAGCTCTTCATGAGTGCATCAAAGGGAGGTATTTGCTCCGAAACTTCAGCAAAAGGAATATTGATTTGCAACTTCTTAGAGCCTTCTAAGGATTGTGGTAGTGCTCATCCTTGGTCTCCTTTTGGTGCTTCTGAGGGTGTGGTAATTCAGGCTTTTTTCCCATAAGAAGGGCGTGTAACAGTGTGCTTCCAGCCACTTCTTGAGCCTTTTCTTCATTTAGTCCCTCAATAGTGTGTGCCACCTTAGGCTCAGTCTCCTTAGACATGATGAGGGTCTTACACTCTTCTCTTGGATTCACCTTCATGTCACTAGAAAGAGTGTTAGGAGGTCTCTGAAGTTTCTGAGGGAATGGCAGTTTGTATCTGTACTCTGGGGCCCAGGATAATGCAGGATAAGTGTTCAGTGAGACTGGGAAAGGCCTGTCAGGGTGCTTGGAGGGAACATCTTTTGAATTGATATCTATTGTCCCCCTCTCTGGGCAGTCAACGTCTATACTACTCCCTTTCAGGCATTCAACTTCAACTCTGCCCCTCTTGGGCGTTTTACTTTTTCCCTGGCACTCTCTGTCTCTACAGTCTCTACTACCTGAGCTCTCTTTCTTACCGGAGTCCTCTCAGATGAGTATAAGTACTGGTTATAGGCAACCATCTCAATGAGCTCATCTGCCTCTCTGGGTGACTTTTTCACGTGCATAGAACCACTTGCAGAGTGATCCAATGACCTCTTGGCCATCTTAGAGAGACCTTCATAGAAGATTTCTATCTTGGCCCAATGTGTGAACATCTCGATGGGGGCATCTTCTGAGTATTAGTTTGTACCTCCTCCAAGCATCATAGAGGGATTCGCTCTCCCCTTGCTTAAAGTTCTGAATATCTAGCCTCAATTCGATTAACCTCCTTGGTGGAAAGTACATAGACAGAAACTTATTTGCAATTTTACCCCATGTTTTTAAGCTCTCTCTAGGTTGAGCTTCCAACCAGTCCTTTGCTTGATCTCTCAGAGTGAACGGAAAGAGCATCAGCCTGTAGATGTCAGGATCCACTCCAAACGTATCACAAATCTGCAGAAAATTAGCTATGAACCTAATGGGATCTTCCTGTGAGAGTCTATGAAATTGGTAGTTTTGCTGCATTAGAATGACTAATTGTGGGTTGAGCTCAAAGTTTTCTACTCTAACGGGAGGTAACTAATGCTCCTTCCATAGAAGTTAGGAGTGGGAGCTATATAGGATCTCAAAGTTGTTCTGGATTGAGCATCCTCATTCTGATCCATAGTGATTTTAGTGTTTCTCTACAAACAAGAGGCAAAGAAAAGGGGGAGTCTCTATGTCAAAGTCTAGAGAGCTCCCAGTAAGATATCCCAAAGAAACAAGAATTAAATATATTTCTTTATTTTTATTTTTTTTCCAAAAATAAATAAAGAAAATAGAATACTAATTTGAAAATTAAAGAATAATACTTAGAAATTTTGAAAAATTTAAAAAAATTAGAAAGAAAGGGGTTTAAAAATATTTTAAATTCAAAAAAAGAAAGAAAGAAAAACTATGGAAACACCAAACTTAACATTTGAATTTAAATGAAAATAAGATAAAGTAACAAAATTTGAAAGTATAAATAAGATAAAGATCAAGATAAGATATGATTCAAAAATTAAAAAGGAACTAATTAACTTAGAAAATCACTAAAGGGACATTAAACTTTTAAAATTTAAAATAAGATAAGGCAGACAACTAGCTAACAAGAATTGAAAATAAAATAAAAGATTTGATTTTGAAAATTTTGAAATTTAAAAAGAAAGAGTCAATCAAAGATTTTAAAAATTAAATTTGGAAAGAAAAAGTCAAACAAGATAAGATAAGATTTAAAATTTAAGACAAGAGATTTGATTTTGAAAATTTTCAAATTTAAAAAGAGAAAGTCAAAGAAAGATTTTGAAATTCAAATTTTAAAGAAAGAAAAACTAACAAAATACTAAGTTTTCAAAATTTTGAATTTAAAATAAAGATAAGCTAACAAAATTTTGAAATTAAAGAAAAAGATATGATAAAGATGAAAAAGATGAAAAAGATAAACAAGAAAATTAAATCAGAAGATTACCAATGTGACACCAAATTTAAAATTTTGAAATCAAATCTAAAAATTTTTTAAAATATGTTTAAAATATAAAATAATTATTTTTTTTCAAAAAATTAAAAAGGAAAGAAAAACACTAGACGGACACCAAACTTAAAAGATCAATCAAAAGAAAATGCCAAGAAAATTTGAACGAAAAGAAAGGAAACAAGAACAATTTTCAAAAATTAAGAAAGGAAAAATCAAAGGGACACCAAACTTAAAAATTGACACGAGACTCAAACAGAAGAAAAAGATGACTAAAGATAAAAAGTTTTTGAAAAAGAAAATAAGAAACACAATTAAAAGAAAACTAGTAAAAGATACCTGATCTAAGTAGCAAGGCAACCGGTAGTTTGTCAATCTCGAACAATCCCTGGAAAAAACGACGCCAAAAGCTTGGTGCGCGAAATTGAAACTCGCACAACTGAACCGGCAAGTGCACCGGGTCGTCGAAGTAATACCTCAGGTGAGTGAGGGTCGATCCCACGAGGATTGTTGGATTGAGCAAGCTGTGGTTGTCCTGCAGATCTTAGTCAGGCGAATAGAAAAGGTAGTTGTTGTTGTAAACTGATAAACCACTATATTATGGTTTATTTTGTAATGAATTAAGTGGATTTTGTCAACTATTCTCACACTTATTCATGTAAATTGCATGTTTTTAAGATTCCTTCCTAATTTTGTGTTATGATTAAAAACATACTTCTTAGGTCTTAAAATTACTAATTTTTAATTCTCTCTTATTACCATTCGATGCCGTAATGCGTTTTTTAAGTGATTACAGGATTTATAGAGCAGGAATGGCATGGAGTATGGAAAGGAAGCATGTAAAAGTGGAAGGAACACAAGAATTTGGAGATTTGAGAAGCTTGTCCCGACGCGTACGCATGGCTGAAGCGTGCGCTTGACCAAGTACAACGTCCATATGATGCGTATGCGTGACTGACACGTACACGTGGCAAGTGCATTATCCAATCGACACGTACGCGTGGATGACGCGTATGCGTGATGAGCGTCACATGCTGTAATTAACAGAAAATGCTAGGGGCGATTTCTGGGTTGATTTTGGCCTAGTTTCAAGCCCGAAAATGAAGACAAGAGGCAGGGGATGGAGCTAAGATGGAGGGAATTCGTTCATTCATTCCATACATTAGTTTT
Organism: Arachis hypogaea; assembly: GCF_003086295.3. Lineage (NCBI taxonomy): Eukaryota > Viridiplantae > Streptophyta > Magnoliopsida > Fabales > Fabaceae > Arachis > Arachis hypogaea. The sequence continues at coordinate 77,222,641 of NC_092046.1, read as the reverse complement.
AGATGTATAATTCTAGAGAGAGAGGCTCTCTCCTCTCTCTAGGTTTTAGGGTTTCTTCTTAGATCTAGATTTTATTCTTGTTTCAATTTAGTTTTTCCTTTACTTTTATTTGTTCTAGCACTTTAGTTCATTTACCTCTCTTGTTAATTTCTTTATTTTGCCAATTTAGTTTATGAACTCTTTTGTTATTCTCAATTTCATTTGGGCTTAATCTTTCTTGCTTTTTCTCTCATTCAGGTTGGCCACCAAGAGGGGAAAGGAAAACTTCTAAGTGGGGCGACAAACAAGTCCTCCCACATAATATTTTGAAGGAGCTCATCAGTTGTAACAACCCTAATCTACCTAGCTCATCTTTGCATGCACCGAAGACGGTGCAATCTTTAAATGTGGGTAGGTCGAGGACCGACTTCCGTGGGTAACTACTTCCTTTTCCAACACCAATTCTTAATCTCCTTTGTTAGTTAGTTGTTGCATTGCATGATAGATTGCATAATAGTTAGAGTTTGTATATATTATTCCCATCTTTGTGTTAGGACTACTTGGTTGAAGTAATGATTTCTTTTCCAAGAAACTATTTTAGGGCATTTCACTAATTTGAATTAAAATTTTTGAACTTGCTTGAAGAAATTTATTTTGGAACATGGTTTTAGAGCTCGAACACACAAACCTAGTGAGATTTTTGGACCTATTTGATTGGTTGCATCTTATCAACTAATATTTTGTTTTGGTGTGTGTTATTCTCTCTAAGATTGTAATCTTTGTCTTGCTTGATTCTATATTTCCATTGTTTGATGTGTGAATGCATTTATGTAATTGAGGCCTTTGTTTCACTCAAGCTCACATACCCATATGGCCTTAACCTTTCATCATCCTTTGCAAACCAATGTTGAGCCTACTTTACCCCCATTTGTTCTTTATTTTAGCACACCACTAACACTAAGTGGAAAACAATGAATGTCCTTAATTTGAATCCTTGGTTAGCTTAGACTAGTGAGAGTATGCACAATTTAAGTGTGGGGAAATTGCCTTTGGGAACATTTGGTTTGGGAATTGGGTATTATGTATTCTTATGTGAAAATGTGAAAATAGTTTGGGCACTTGTTCATGCATCCAACACTTTAATCATATGCACTAATCCCTCGTATATATATATATATATATATATATATATATATATATATATATATATATATATATATATATATATATATATATATATATATATATATATATATTGTCCACCACATAAAAAAAAAGAAAACAATAAAAGGGGACAAAATGCCCCAAGTTAAATGGTGGTAGCAATGCATATGTATTGTACTCAAATTTGGGATGCATGAATATGTGAAAAAGATAGTTAATGAGTGGTTAGATTTTGTATTTTGATTACATGGATTGTTGATGAGCGGATATTTTTATACGCTTTTTGGCATCACTTTCATATAGTTTTTAGTAAGTTTTATTTAGTTTTTATAGGTTTTAGTGTTAAAATCACATTTTTGGATTCTACTATGAGTTTTTGTGTTTTTGTACAATTTCAGGTATTTTCTGACTGAAATTGAGGAGCTGGAGCAAAAGTCTGATTCAGAGACAGAGAAAGCACTGCAGATGCTGTCCAAATATGATCTGCCTGGATTCGGAAGAGCTTTTCTGGAGCTACAGAAGTCCAAATGGAGCACTCTCAATGACTATGGAAATCTGACTTTGAGATCTTTCTAGAAATATATAATAGTCCATACTTTACTTCGGATTAGAAGGCCCAAAACTGGCGTCCAACACCAGCTTCCTGCACCCTTCCAGGCATCCAGGGCCCAAAGAGCAGAGCCCAGCGTCCAAAGGCCCAGAAAGGACCCCCTAGCTGGCATTCCACGCGCAAGGAGCCTCATAGCATGTGGATCTTATTAAAACTCAGCCCAAACACTCACCAAGTGGCCTCAAAAGTGGATTTTAGCACTAAATAGACTGTTTTACCTTTACTAATCATCTGTTTATTATTTAAGGGATTATGTTTATGTAATTCAGAGATCTAAAACACTTTTTACAAACTCTCCGATTTAGGAGAGCATCATTCACGATTTTACTTTGTTTTTATTTTCAGTATGAGTTTCTAAACCTCCTAGGTTGAGGGGAGGAGCCCTGCTGAGTCCAATGAATTAATAAAAGTACTATTTCTTCTTCTTCTTCGATCCGTGTCTGATCTATCTCTAAGATTTATATTCCAATCTTTATCGTGGTAAACAGGACGATCTAACAAATTGGCTTTGTTCATCACATTAAGACGAACGTGCCTGACAAACACCAGCGTCTACTTGGGTTCGTGTGAATACTTGGCCGAAAAGTACAAACCAACAACTATGTTTATACATCTCTCAGACAGTTAATCCACGATTTCGTTGGGGACTTCTCGAGACACTAGTTCAGCCGATCTCTGGGGAGATTAAGGTCTCCGTGGTATAGGCTAGAATCCAAAGAAGCAGCGTTCTCTGATCCAGAAGATTCGACCTTGTCTGTGGCGTTTTGAGTAGGATCGCCAAGAGAACGATTTGCTAAGAGCTTCACCCTCCGTCAGATTGAATGACCAGGGACAATGGCGTTTAACCTATAGCAGAGGAGATCAAGGACCATTGGCGTGGCTTTGATCACTTACAGCCTGTCATAGAAGAAGATCATTCACAAGCAAGGAAGACAGTAGTACCAGAGTTACTTAAGAAAGACAAAGCAACTCCAACTCTCAATCTAATCCTATCGCTTATTCCTAATAGCTAACTTCTTAATATCCAAGCATTTATGACATATAATCCAACAACCTTCTGATTTCGCCTGACTAAGACCTGCAAGACAACCATAAGCTTGCTTCAAGGCACAATCCTCGTGGAATCGACCCTGACTCGCTCAGGTATTACTTGGACGACCTAGTGCACTTGTTGGTACTGCTGCTGTTGTACGAAATAGTGTGGGTTTTGCGTACACGGCACTAAGATTTTGGTGCCGTGGTCGGGAATTGTTGAGTTTGGACAAATTGCCGAATTGTCTTGCTCCCTAGATTAGGTAATTTTTATTTTTCGGTTCTTTAATTTTTTGTTTTCTTCTTATTTTTTTGAAAAATTCTAAAATCTTTTTCAAAAATAATTTTCTTTTCTTTGTTTAATTTTGTGTTCTTGGTTTGAGTATTTGAGTCTTTATTTTTTATTTTCTTCTTCTTCAAATTTTCGAAATTCTAAAAACTTTTTCAAAAATATTTTTTTTCTTTGTTTAATCCTTGCATTTTTTGAATGTGTCTATGTTCTTGGGAATAGTTGCTCCTTTGAATCTTTCTTTCTAAAAATTTTCAAAAATAATTTTTCTTGGTTTAATCTTGTTTCAATTTTTTAAGTTTAGTGTTTTCTTGTTATTTTTCTTTGTGTTTTTCAAAAATTTACTTTTGGTTTTCTAAAAATTTTAAGTTTGGTGTTCTTTTTTATGTTCTTGAGTTCTTTGAGTCTTTAAATTTTGTTCTTCGTGTTCTTGTTCGTCTTCAAAGTGTTCGAGTCTTGTGTGTATCTTGATCTTAAAATTTTTAAGTTTGGTGTTTTCTTGTGTTTCCTTCCAAAAATTTTTCGAAAAACAAGGTTGCTAGATCTAAAAATTTTAAGTCTTGTGTCTTTTTTGTGTTTTTCTCTTTCATCATAAAATTCAAAAATCAAAAAATATATTTTCTAACTTATTTCCAACCATAATTTTTGAAAATCATAAATAAAATTCAGATTTTCAATTTTAAAATTTTATCTTATCATATCTTAGTTGTTAAGTTTTCAAAAATCAAATTTTTCAAAAAAAAAATCATATATTTTTCAAAAAATCTTATCTTTTTCAAAACTTATCATATCTTTTTCAAAATTTAAAAATATTATCTTTTTCTTTGAAAGTAAGAGCTCAACACTTAAGTGGAGCATTGTAACCAAAATAAGAATGATAAAACACATAACAACTCCTATGTCATCTCCCGCATAGCCATCAACAACGTGAGTTATTTACAACACCATTCCTTAGCACATGAGAATGATTGCTCCACACAGTCACCAATTCCTGTTATCTTATCTTATCTTTCTCAATTTTCAAATTTTAAATCATATCTTTTTCAAAATCAAATTTCAAAATCTTATCTTTTTAAGATTAATTTCAAAACTTTTTAAAATCATATCTTATCTTTTTCTAATTTCAAATTTTGATTCCAAAAACTTCTCTTATCTTATCTTTTATCTTATTTTAAATTTAAATCTTTTCTTATCTTATCTTTTATTTTCTATTTTCTATTTTTATTTTTTATCTTTTCTTAATTAATATCCTATCTTCCCTCTCATCCTTTTTAAAACCTCCTAACTAACTCTCGCCTCTCTCAAATTTTCGAAAACGAACTCTCTTTTTCTCTCTCTTTTTCAAAACCACCTAACTAACTCTCTTCTTTCATTAATTTTCGAAAATCCTCTCCCCTTTTCTCTCTCATCTTTTTCAAAACCTCCTAACTAACTCTTCCCTCCTTAATTTTTGAGAATCTCTTCTTCTCTTCTCTCCTCTATTTTCAAAAATTCAACAATTAAAATTCAAATCTTTTTAAATTAATTTAACTTAATTTTTGAAAAATTAATTAATTAATTAATTAAAAATAAAAATATTTTAATTTTTATTTACTTTTTCTATTTATACTTCTTCTCTTCTCATCTCTATTCATTCAACTCTACTTTAATCGACTCTTTGCCTACAATTTTTTATCTTCTTTCCTTTCTTCTTCACATCTCACTTGGAGCTTCTTGCCAATTGGCACATAAAGCTCTCTTGTGATTTCCTTTCCATATTCACTTTTTTTATTTACTCTTATTTATTATTTCCAAGGTAATTTTTTTCTCTACTTATTTTATTTATTTTTATTTTTATTTTTAATTTTTATCTTCTTTTTCTTTCTCTACTTCTGACTTTAAGGAGGAGCTTCTTACCAATTGGCACAAAGAACTTTCTTCCTTTTCATCTTTTTCTTTTCTTCTTGTTTATGACCAGGAACAGGGATAAAGAACCCCTCTTGACTCTTGATCCTGAACCTGAGAAGACTTTGAGGAGGTGTTTACAACTAGCTAAAGCACAATACTCCGGAAGAGACCTTTCAGAAAGTTTTGAATAAGAATTGGAGAACATGGCCGAACCACAAGAGGAGCCTAGAAAGGTCTTTGGTGACTTCACCATGCCTACCTCTAACTTTAATGGTAGAAGCATTGCTGTACCTGCCATTGAAGCTAACAATTTTGAGCTTAAGCCTCAATTAGTCTCTCTTCTGCAGCAGAACTGTAAATTTTATGGACTTCCATTGGAAGATCCACATCAGTTCTTGGCAGAGTTTTTACAGATCTGTGACACTGTAAAGACTAATGGAGTTAATCCTGAGGTCTACAAGTTGATACTTTTCCCCTTTTCCCTAAGAGACAGAGCTAAGTTCTGGTTGGATGCCCAAATAAGAGAGAGTCTTGACTCTTGGGAAAAGCTAGTTAGTACTTTTCTAGCTAAGTTTTTTTCTCCTCAAAGGATGAGCAAGATTAGAGTAGAAGTACAAACCTTCAGACAAAGAGAAGGTGAATCCCTCTATGAAGCTTGGAAAAGATACAAGCAGCTGATTAGGAGATGTCCTCCTGACATGCTCTCAGAGTGGTCCCTCATAGGCGTGTTCTATGATGGCTTGTTTGAGATATCCAAGATTTCCTTGGATAGCTCTGTAGGTGGATCTCTTCACTTGAAGAAAACACCTGCAGAAGCAAGAAAGCTCATTGAGATGGTTGCAAACAACCAATTCATGTACACATCTGAGAGGAATCCTGTAAACCATGGAATTTCTCAGAAGAAAGGAGTTCATAAAGTTGAGACTCTGAATACCATCCTGGCTCAGAATAATATCTTGACCCAACAAGTTAACATGATCTCTCAACATCTCACTGGGATGCAAACTGTAGCTGGCAATAATCAGGAAGCTTCTCTTGAAGAAGAAGCCTATGATCCTGATCAACCCACCATGGAGGAAGTAAATTACATAGGAGAAGCCTATGGAAACACTTACAACCCCTCATGGAGGAATCATCCTAACCTCTCATGGAAGGATCAATAGAAACCTCAGCAAGGTTTCAATCAAGGTGGTAGGAACCAAAATAGGTTCAACAACAGACCACCATTCCTATCTTCTCAAGGGAATATGGAAACCTCTAAGCAAAGCCTTTCTGACTTAGCCATTCTAGTCTCCAGTCTCACTAAGACCACCCACAATTTTATTAATGAAACAAGATCCTCCATTAGAAACTTGGAGGTACAAGTTGGTCAACTGAGCAAGAGGATCTCTGAGATCCCTCTTGACACTCTTCCCAGTAATACTGAGGTTAATCCTAGAGAAGAATGCAAGGCCATAACCATGGAGGTTGAGGCCAAATTGGAGGAGAATGGAAAGGCATTGAACGCCAATGAAGAAGCCTTCACTGGGCGTTCAACGCCCACCAGCCCAGGGAAGCTGGCGTTGAACGCCAGCAAAGACATCCTTGCTGGGCTATCAACGCCCAGAATACTAGAGAGATTGGCGTTTAACGCCAGTCAGGGTGGACAGCAAGGGCGTTCAACGCCCAATAAGCTAACAGAGCTGTAGTTGAACGCCAGTCAAAGCACACCCTCTGAGTTCTTAAAGACCACTCAAGAACCCTCTAGCCCAGAATCAAAGGAAACCATAAAAACCATTGAGGTTCCTTTGAATGCACTTCTGCAGTGCATAGGTTCTGATGACTACTTATCCTCAAGTGAGGATGAAGACACTAGGGAAGAGCAAGTTGCTCGTTTCCTAGGAGCTCTAATGAAGCTGAACGCCAAACTATTTGGTACAAAGCCTTTGGAGGAAGAACCTCCACTGCTTACCAAAGAACTCCATGCTTTGGTTCAACAAGAGCTACCTCAGAAGCTTCCAGACCCTGGACGCTTTCTGATTCCTTGAACTATAGGAACTATGACCTTTGAAAAGGCTCTGTGTAACCTAGGGTCAAGCATCAACCTCATGCCACTCTCTGTAATGGAGAAGTTGGGCATACTTGAGGTACAAGCTGCATACGTCTCTTTAGAGATGGCAGACAAGACCATGAAGAAGTCATATGGCTTAGTAGAGGATGTGTTGCTTAAAGTTGAAAACCACTACATCCCTGGAAACTTCATTGTCTTAGACATAGGAGAGGATGAGGATGACTGTGTCATCCTTGGAAGACTTTTCCTAGCCACAGCTAATACTATCTTGATGTGGCTAAGGGAGAACTAACCCTAAAGATAGGGGAGGACCACATCTTATTTAAGATGCCTCACCCCAATTCTCCCTCTAAAAGAGAGATAACTGTACAACACCTAGTGTGCAAACCCTCTCTTTCTGTGCAGAGCTCTGTAGAGCCCCCAGACATCAATTCTATGTTTGGTGTTGGGCAGCCCTCAACAAGCTCTAAGAACAAAAGTACTAAGAAGAAAATACCTAAAGGCTGGAAGGACAAGAAAGTCCCAACTGAAGGCCTCTCACCTGTCATGAGAGTTGTCTTCACTAAGAAGACAGTCTTAACACACACAGTGAGTTGTGTCCTATCTCTAGAGTATGTAGAGCTCATTCATGAGAGGACAGGAAGAAATTCACTGTCAGGGGTGAAAATCTGAGCCATTACTCACCTCCTTAAGGAGCTGAAGGTCAAGCTAGTAACTTTAAAAGAGCGCTTGTTGGGAGGCAACCCAACTTTACTCAACCATGTTTATTTCCTTTATTTATTTTTCTTTTTAGTTGTCAGAGTCATGATCATGTACATCAGTCAAGAGACAGATTTCACAACAGTGAAAATAAAACACTCCAAGTGGAGTGTTAAAGTTGAACACCAGCTAGGAAGCCCTCCTGGGCGTTCAACACTTCAAGAGGAGAGCATTGCTGGTGTTGAACGCCAGCCAGGGAGCAGCCCTTGGGCATTCAAACGCCAATGTAGAGAAGTAGAGAATTTGGAATTCCCTAGCCTCTCAAGATCAAGAGGTCCCACAGAAGCTCCACCTACCCCTCCTTCTTCTTTCCCAGTGATCATATTTGCTCGAGGACGAGAAAAACTCTTAAGTTTGGTATTGCAAAAGCTTTGCTTTGTGACTTCTACCACTCTTAAGTATAGAAGAAAAGGATGGAGTAAACTAGAGAGCATGCACATAAACTTGTGCAGCCGCCTCAACAGAGATAAAGGAGTGACATAGAAGAGATCAAACATTATATTGGATCCTCAAGGAGGAGTAGTAGCCATCATCATCCAGGTGGATTCGTTCTCTTTATCTCCTTGTCTGTTATTTTTCTATTTTCTGTCTGTTTTATTTTCTGTTTTCTTGCTCTAGTTGCATGATCATTTGCATTGATGTCTTTAAGTTGTAAAATATTCCATATATCTCTCACCTTGATTAAATGAAAATTTTTATTGAAAAGAATTGAGAGATGCATGAATTTCAAGTTTAAAATAAGACTAGTATAATTAGTTTGATGTGGTGTCATCTGCTTTTGTTTTCTGAATGTATTAAATAAACAGTGCATATTTGAAGTTGTAACTTTAGAATGTTGGCTCTTGAAAGAATAAGGAAAAAGAAAAAATATTATTGATAATTTGAAAAATATGAAAATTGATTCTTGAAGCAAGAAAAAGCAGCAAAAAGCAAAAGAAAAAAAAAATTTATATGCATGCGAAAAAGAAAAAGAAAAAAAATAAAAAGCAGGAAAATCCATACTGCCAAAAAATGCAAGAAAGAGGAGGGCAGATTGAAAAAGATAGTAACCCTTTAAACCAAAAGGCAAGGGTAAAAGGGCCCAAGGCTTTGAGCATCAGTGGTTAGGAGGCCCAAAGGAATAAAATTCTGGCCTAAGTGGCTAAACCACGCTATCCCTAACCATGTGCTTGTGGCGTGAAGGTGTCAAGTGAAAAGCTTGAGACTGAGCGGTTAAAGTCGTGGTCTAAAGCAAAAAGAGTGTGCTTAAGAACTTTGGACACCTCTATCTGGGGACTCTAGCAAAGCTGAGTCACAATCTGAAAAGGTTCACCCAGTTAAAGTGTCTGTGGCATGAATGTATCCGGTGGTAATACTGGAAAACAAAGTGCTTAGGGTCACAACCAAGACTCAGAAAGCTGCGTTCAAGAATCAAAATAAGCTTAACTAGGAGAGTCAATAATGTCATATTGATTCTAATTTCCTAAGGATGCCAACATCTCTGAGTTTCAATGGATAGTGAGATGCCAAAACTATTCAGAAGCAAAAAGCTGCTAAGTCCCGCTCATCTGATTTTAACTAAGCTTCATTTGAAGCTGAGAAATTTATTGTATCTTAATTTCTTTTTATCCTACTGTGTTTTTAGTTGCTTGGGGACAAGCAATGGTTTAAGTTTGGTGTTGTGATGAACGGATATTTTATACGCTTTTTGGCATCACTTTCATATAGTTTTTAGTAAGATTTATTTAGTTTTATTAAGTTTTTATAGGTTTTAGTGTTAAAATCACATTTTTGGATTCTACTATGAGTTTTTGTACAATTTTAGGTATTTTCTGAATGAAATTGAGGAGTTGGAGCAAAAGTCTGATTTAGAGACAGAGAAAGCACTGCGGATGCTGTTTGGATATGACCTGCCTGGATTCGAAAGAGCTTTTCTAGAGCTACAGAAGTCTAGATGAAATGCTCTCAACGGCTACGGAAAGCTGACTTCCAGAGCTTTTAAGCAATATATAATAGTCTATACTTTGCTTCAGAATAGAAGGCCCAAAACTGGCGTCCAACGCCAGCTTCCTGCACCCTTCCAAGCATCCAGCACCCAAAGAGCAGAGCCCAGCGTCTAAAGGCCTAGAGAGAACCCCCTAGCTGGCATTCCATGCCAAGGAGCCTCATAGCACGTGGATCTCATTAAAGCTCAGCCCAAACACTCACCAAGTGGGCCTCAGAAGTGGATTTTAGCACTAAATAGACTGTTTTATCCTTACTAGTCTTCTGTTTAGTATTTAAGGGATTATGTTTATGTAATTCAGAGATCTAAAATATTTTTTATAGACTCTCTGATTTAGGAGAGCATCATTCACGTTTTTACTTTGTTTTTATTTTCAGTATGAGTTTCTAAACCTCCTAGGTTGAGGGGAGGAGCCTTGCTGAGTCCTATGAATTAATAAAAGTACTATTTCTTCTTTTTTAATCCGTGTCTGATCTATCTCTAAGATGTATATTTCGATCTTCATCGTTGTGAATAGGACGATCTGACAAATTGGCTCTGTTCATCACATTAAGACGAACGTGCCTGACAAACACCTGTGTCTACTTGGGTTCGTGTGAATACTTGGCCGGAAAGCACGAACCAACAGCTATGTTTATACATCTCTCAGACAGTTAATCCACAATTTTGTTGGGGACTTCTCGAGACACCAGTTCAGCTGATCTTCGGGGAGATTATGGTCTCTGTGGTATAGGCTAGAATCCAAAGAAGCAGCATTCTCTGATCCGGAAGATTTGACCTTGTCTGTGGTGTTTTGAGTAGGATCGCCAAGAGAATGATTTGCTAAGAGCTTCACCCTCCGTCAGATTGAATGACCACAGACAATGGCATTTAACCTGTAGCAGAGGAGATCAAGGACCATTGGCATGGCTTTGATCACTTACAGCCTGCCATAGAAGAAGATCATTCACAAGCAAGGAAGACAGTAGTACCAGAGTGATGTCGAAAATTGTTGTCGGTCTGGATTTTCTTCCTAAAGAAAGGAATTACTTCGTTGTAAGCATATCTCCAAACCAACAAACAACTCTCACATCAAATTAAAATATGGTTTTGTCACAAGTACAAATCCCCAATAAGAATTAACCGAAGTATTTAGACTCCGGGTCGTCTCACAAGGAATTGCAATGACGTGGTCAATTTGGCTATGAAGAACAAGGGGGGGGTTTGGTTGATAAAGGGTGAGAAATTAAATGTGCAAGAACGGTAAATCAAGCAAACAATTAAAGGAAGCAAGTAAAGAAGAGAGACATTCATGGCAAGGGTTGAGATTATAGGCTTCCTATCCTAGTCATACAATGATCAATTCATCTTATTTAGTCAACTCCAACAAATAGAAGAAGGTATCATGTCATCTTCACATAGGGAGAATGTCAAACAAGACTAATCAATCATATCACAATAATAAACAAGAATTTATCTCATTTCGTCATTTCCAACATTGGAAGAAGGTGTAAGTTATCTTCCATGAGAGAAAGTCAAACAAGACTAGTTAATCTCAAATCAAAAGTCCTAATCAACTCACTAATTGAATTAGCAAAAGATTAGAGTCATTGAGAATGATATTAACTAACAACTCTAGATCACCAATCTAAATTGGTTATTAATGACTCAAGATTGCCCAATTACTCTTCCCAAGCCAAGAATGCTCAAAATTTACTCTAAAGACCAACCAAGCATTTTGTCAAACACTTGGAAGGCATAAAAGGAAAGCATAGTAAAAATGCAAGAATAATAAAACTACCAACTACCAATTGCAAGAAAAGTAAATCAACAATTCCAATCATCAATAAAAACCACTTAACAAACATATCAAGGCATCGAATGGAATTAAAGTGAATTAAATTTAGCTATTTTAAGGCCTAAAAAGCATGTTTTCACATTTAAGCACAAATCAAGGGAGAATTGCAAAACCATGCTATTTCATTGAATAAATGTGAGAAAAGGTGATAAAATCCCCTAAATTAAGCACAAGATAAACCACAAAATCGGGGTTTATCACAGAGTTACTTCAGAAAGACAAAGTAACTCCAACTCTCAATCTAATCCTATCGCTTATTCCTAATAGCTAACTTCTTAATATCCAAGCATTTATGACATATAATCCAACAACCTTCTGATTCTGCCTGACTAAGACCTGTAAGACAACCATAAGCTTGCTTCAAGCCATAATCCACGTGGGATCGATCCTCACTCGCTCAAGTATTACTTGGACGACCCAGTGCACTTGCTGGTACTGCTGCCGTTGTACGAAATAGTGTGGGTTTTGCATACACGCGTACCAATTGTCTTAGGTTAGGTGGGAAATTTGTGTTAATCAAAGATTCAGATCTTAGTCCACTTGACCAAATACATTCCTACCTTGACCCTAATCCCATTACAACCCTTGAAAATATCTCTTGATATGTATATTCATGCATTGAATATGTGTTGATTGGTGGAAGAAGAGCAAGCCTTGGAAGGCAAGATTAGTAGAGAATTGAGAGAATTGACCCTTAAACACTTGAGCGATTAGAGCAGATACACATCCGGTGAAGGTTTGATGCTCAATTTCTTGTTCCCGGCTTTCATGAGCTTTCTTCGTGCAAGTCTATTTGTACTTCATTTTGAGATTTGAATTAGTGGAATTCAGTTCATATTTGTTCTTGGAAGATTGATTTATTTTTAACTAAGTAGGTAGCAGTTTGCATGTAGTTGCATTCATATAGATAGTTTGCATTTAATAAATCCTACCATTCCCCTTCACCCCTTTTTGGCTTCTCTTGACCTTAGCATGAGGACATGCTAATTTTTAAGTGTGAGGAGATTTGATAAACCATTATTTTATGGTTTATTTTGTATTGAATTGAGTGAATTTTGTCGACTATTCTCATACTTATTCATGTAAATTGCATGTTTTTAAGATTCATTCCTAATTTTGTGTTATGATTGAAAACATGCTTCCTAGGCCTTAAAATTACTAATTTTTTATTTTCTCTTATTACCATTTGATGCCGTGATGCATTTAGGTGATTACAGGATTTATAGAGCAGGAATGGCATGGAGGATGGAAAGAAAGCATGCAAAAGTGGAAGGAACACAAGAATTTGGAGATTTGAGAAGCTGGTCCCGACGTGTACGTGTGGCTGAAGCATGCCCGTGACCAAGTACAACGTCCATATAACGCGTACACGTGACTGACGTGTACGCGTGGCAAGTGCATTATCCAATCGACATGTACTCGTGGATGATGCGTACGCATGATGAGCGTCACGTGCTGCAATTAACAGAAAATGTTAGGGGCAATTTCTGGGCTGATTTTGACCCAGTTTCAAGCCCGAAAATAAAGACAAGAGGCTGGGGATGGAGCTGAGATGGAGGGAATTCATTCATTCATTCCACACATTAGTTTTAGATGTAGAATTCTAGAGAGAAAGGTTCTCTCATTTCTCTAGGTTTTAGGGTTTCTTCTTAGATCTAGATTTTATTCTTACTTCAATTTAGTTTTCTCTTTACTTTTATTTGTATTAACACTTTAGTTTATTTACCTTTCTTGTTAATTTCTTTATTCTACCAATTTAGTTTATGAACTCGTTTATTATTCTCAATTTCCTTTTAATACAATTTTATGTTTCCATGCCTTTTTATGTTTACCATAGTTGCTATCGTCGATTTCTTGCTTATGTTGGTTATAACTTTTATTAATTCTTGTATTTTGTGATGTTTACTTTTACTGCACTTTAAATGTTTGATGAAATGTCTCTTTTAGCTATAGAGTAGATTTTCCTCCTCTTGGCTTGGGTTGGTTACTTGGGTGACCTTTAGTTGCTAAGGTCTAAGTGATTGATAATTGGTGTCCATTGACACTAGCTTTCACTAATTCAATTAGTGAGTGGCTAGGACTTATGGATTGGGATTGATGAAACTTATTTAACTTTCTTTCAATTGTTAGAAGATGAATAAATGGGATTAATCCTTGCAATTATCATATTGCGGTTAGTAGCAAGGATAGTGATCCTTAACCATCAACCCCTGCTAAGATCTTTTTACCGTTTGAGTTTCCTTTATTTACATTTCTTGTCCCTTATTTCAAAACCCCAAAAGATACAATCATAACCAATAATAAATACACTCCCCTGCAATTTCTTGAGAGACGACCTGAGGTTTGAATACTCCGGTTTATTTTTATTGGGGTTTGTACCTGTGACAAACAAATTAAACGTTGATTGAGGATTGTTTGTCGGTATAGAACTATACTTGCAACGCGATTTTATTGAAAAATTCTTTACCAACATAAATCCTCCGTCATAAACGTATAAAACAGAATAATAAAGAAGATAATACGGAATTGGTGTAAAAACAATGGTGGAAAATCAGTTAAGGCCTTGGAGATGCTTATTCTTCTGGATTAATACTTCTTACTGACTACTTTAACAATGAGTGATTCATTCAATGGCAAGGCTGTAAGTGATTAAAGCTAGGGTCAGTGGTTATTAATCTTCTCTGATCCACACCAAACGCCAGGGTCAGTGGTCATTCGATCTGAACGAGGATGAAGCTCGCGCAATTCAATCTCTGATGATCCTACTCAAAACACCATAAACAAGGTCAGATCTTCCAGATCGGAGAATGAAGCTCAGAATTCTAGCCTTAGTACCACAGAAACCTCAATTACCCATGACTAACAAGATTTTATGTCACTTATCCCAATTAGTCCAGATACTCTCTTGGAATCTGTGATGCACTCTCAAGCTGCAGCTCAATACTATCCTGTCAGGGACTCACAAGAACTCATGTAGAATAAGGGGTCATATTTCTGTTCCACCCTAGATTCATAAGGATGAAGAACGAAAATACATCCTATAATAGAATCAAACATATATTAAAGTAGAAGAAGTAATGATATTAATCCATGGGAATGAGCAGAGCTCCTATCCTTAACTTAGGAGGTTTAGCTGCTTATGCTTTACAGAGAAAAGAAAAGAAGATGTAAAGTAATGTGTCTGTGCTTTTGCCCTCCTGGGAGGCATGATCCTTAGGAGGAAGGAAGTCTCTTATTTATAGTAAAAACTCTAAGACTAAACCTAAAAGGTATTGTTCTTAATTAAAAATTACAAAAAGAAAATAAAATAAGCTAAGAAGTGCTAAAATCCACTTTGGGCCTACTTTGGTGAGTGTTTGGGCTGATGCCTGGCGTTCAGCTCAAGTTTTGGGCGTTCAAATTTAGTCCCTGCTCCCTGGCTGGCGTTGAACTCCGATTTTGGCCGTTCAACTTGGGGTTTGGTCCTTCTTGGGCATTGAACGCCAGAAAGGGAGTAAGTTGAGCGTTCAACGCCCATTTTGGGCAGTCATCTCCAAAGAAAAGTATAGACTATTATATATTGCTGGAAAGCTCTGGAAGTTAGCTTTCCAACGCCATTAAGAACATGTCAATTGGACCTTTGTAGCTAAAAAGATATGCTCGTTGGAATGCACGGAGGTCAGGATTTGACACCATCTGCTATCCTTTCTTTGCCTCTGAATCAGACTTTGCCAAAACTTGCCAATTTCACCCAAAAATCACCTGAAATCATAAGAAAAATACAAAAACTCAAAGTATCATCCAAAAGGTGGCTTTTGCACTAAAACATACTAAAACTTAATAAAACTTAATAAATTATAACTAAAAATACACTAAAAATGCTGTGAAAAAGGGTATAAAAAATCCTGTCATCACGTAAGGTTTTGTGTACGCATGACTCCTCTGTTTCACATACTTTTCTTCTCTTCTTTCCCTGCATCAACCACCACCACCATTCACCATCCTCCAACATCTCCTTTAGTTAGCTAGTTAGTTAGTTAATTAGTTTAATTTCCTATTTTAGTGGATGAGATTGTCAGTATAAGATAAATTTTGGTGATAAGTGTTGGTTTATTGATTTGATTTATTGATTCTGCTGAGATATTGCTGCTGATTACTGACTTGATACTATTTTAGCATCATTGTTGTGAATATTCATTGTTGGATTTCTTTATTGAGGTTATACTTTGACGCTTGGTATTGATTCCTAATTGTTGGATATCTATACATACAAAGTGCCGGTGACATTGCCTTTAAGGATGCTTTTGGATTTCTAAATTGCTTGTTGTAGCTAGCCACCATGTAATTTGAATTCCTGATCTATTATTAGGCAATTATGTGTAATTGATGCATCTGTTGCTTGGTGATACTTGCTTATTTTGATTTTCATTTACATCACCAAGTCAATGCATTAAAATTTTAGAATTGTGAAATTGGATTGTAAGCTCACCTAGTGACATCTTTTTGCGCTTTTCAAGCTATGTCAATCAGGCTTGCTATGTGATTAATTTTAACTTATATCTCTCTTTTTTTAAGTTGCGTAGCACCCATGTTTCTCCACTTTATGTCAACTAGGTGATGCGAACAAAATTTTAAAGTGTGTCATTGATTGATGTGTGAGTTCCATATGTTTCTTGGTCTGTTAAGTTTTCTTGCACATTAACCAATTTCCATTCATGATCCATTCCACAATTGTTTTATTCTTTCTTGAGTGCTTTCATGCTTCTTTATTACTTGTTTATTTGTCTTAACCTACAAGTTGCCTTTAAAGTATCTCAAGCGCACCAAAATGTGTGAAGTGCATACTTTTTTTTTATAAAATTGTGACATAGCTTTCAATGCTAGTGTGTGAGTTCTAAACCGCGTGTAACTTAGAATTCACACGCTATTTTTCTTAATGTTACAAACTTATTAATTCACTTTATTTTAGTGATAATCACCTCATTCCAACAACATATGCTTCCTTGTTTTCGAATTTACTCGTCTTACTATATTCTGTTTTATATTCTTCAGGATGAGTCATCATAAGCAACAAGGAAAGCAGAAGAAAGAATATGCAGCAGTCAGATAACCCACCAGCTGAAGGTGGCAATCCGTG
Source organism: Arachis hypogaea (assembly GCF_003086295.3). Lineage (NCBI taxonomy): Eukaryota > Viridiplantae > Streptophyta > Magnoliopsida > Fabales > Fabaceae > Arachis > Arachis hypogaea. The sequence goes on along the minus strand of NC_092046.1, from coordinate 77,205,934 downwards.
TAGTCTTCAAACCCCCTTGCTCATCTTTGAATGCACGGAGGACCGTGCAAAATTTTAAGTGTGGGGAGGTCGTTCGACCAATCGTCCAGTCTTGGGTAAAAAATTCTAATCCAAACACTTTCACATTTCATTTTTTTCTATTACTAGGTCTTCTAGAATTCTTAGTTGCATTTTTGCTTGGTTTGCATATATTTTAGACATTTATTTGCATTTTTCTTAGTTTTTTGCATTTCTTTTCATATATATATATATATATATATATACAATATAATAAGCTTAGTCAAAATAATGAAAATTCCAAGACCATTTCTTTATAGGGCATTCCAGAATTGATTTGAGTTAAAATATTTTTCATGAAACTTGCGTGAATTATATTGTGGAACATGGATTTTGAGCTAGAACACACAGCCTTGTGAGTTTTTTAGCCTTAATGCGTGGTTGCATTATTGCAACCACTATCTTTATTCTTGTATGTTATTCTCTTTCTATGATTGTAATTTTTGATTTGTTTGATTCTTTATATCTATTATTCTGTGTATGAATGCATTTATATGATTGTGGCCTTCATTTCAATTAGCTCATTTACCCAAATAGCCTTACCCTTCTATCCATCATTGTTAGCCAGTTTTGAGCCTATTTTAATCCCCTTTTGTTCTTAATTTTAGCACATCATTACCTCTAAGTGAAAAATAATAAATGCCCTTAATTTGGATCTTTGATTAGCTTAGGCTAGTGAAAGTGTATAGTATTTAAGTGTGGAAAAGTTTGAGAACATTGGTTGAGATAAAAGTGTATTTTTGTATTTTTGTGGAAGATATTGGGAATCGGTTATATACTTATGCATTAAATATTTAAACCATATGCATTGATACTTTTATATATATTTTATTTAAAAAAAAGAGAAAGAAAAAAAAAAGAAAAATAAAAAGAAGGAAAAAAAAGAACAAGAGAAAAAGAAAGCAAAAAATAGGGGACAAATGTTAACCCCAAAATAAAGTAATAAGAATAATGCATATGGGATGTGAATTGAAAAGAATGCATGAGTGTGTGAAAAAGTGAATAATGGGTAGCTAGTTTTGCATCAAAATTGTATAGGTTGTTATGTGTGTTAGGTAAAAGTTTAAGTTAATCAAAGATTCAAATTTCAAACTCACTTGACCATATGCATCCTTACCTTTACCCTAGCCCTCATGATACTTGCATGCATGCATTGAATAATTGTTGATTGTTAGAAGAAGAAAAAATCTTAGAAAGCATGATTAGAGGAGGATTGAGTGAAACAACCTTAAAGACTTGAGTGACTAGAGTGTACACACATCTGGTAAAGGGTTCGATTGCTCAACTCTATGTTTCCACCGATTATTAGTTCTTATCTTGCAAGTTGTAAATTCTTTTCAATAACTCTAATCAATTGTTGGATTTGACTTGGTTGTGATTTCTTTAGCCCTTATGTTCATATATGTATTTGATGACTGAAAATTCACTATATCACTATAATGAACCCGTCTTTGGCAAGTATACCAAATTGTCGTCAAGTAATAACTCACAATAAGTGAGGTCGATCCCACAAAGATTGATTGATTGAACAACTTTAGTTACTGGGTGATTTAGTAAAGCTAATCAAGAGTAATTGTTGTGTGTAGAATTCTAAATGACAGAATTGTAAATGACTTAAAGATAAAGGAAAGCAATAAAGTGCAGAATTGTAAAGAGCATGGAAGTAAATTGCAGAAATATAAATGACTGAATTGTAAATGGGAATGGGTTAATAACAGAAATTAAAGAAAGCTATATAGGGAAGATTAGAATAGGGAAGATTCGTTGGGATTGGGAGATATTGCTCTATTTGGATTAAATTCAGATCATCTCATCTTCAATCATGCAACTCATTGACCTCTTGGCAATCATGATTGATTGAACCCCAATTCCTTGGTGATTCAATCTTTCAATTCTTGATAATCATCCAATTCCTTGGTCTAATTTCTCATGAAGAGAGATAAGCTTGGTCCCTGATTTTACCACACATTCTCATAGATCCAAATATTTGGGTAGATTTCATGTAAAATCCGGTTAATTAACGGCTAATTAACCCATAAATGAGAATTTATTCTAGAAAGCCAAAAATGTGATTTTTATGGCTAAAGATGATAGAGGAGATTGAGACGAGAGTTTTGGTACCAATTTTATAGAAATCGGACCAAGATTGGACCGAACGGGCCAAACCGGGCCAACCGGACCCAAAGTGGGCCCTTGGCCCAACTAAACTAAGCCAAAACCCTAGTTTTCAGCACTCTCTCTCCTTATTTGTTACACACACACACACGCTGAAATGGAGTAAGGGAGGGGAAGAACACTCTCTCAAACTTCTATCTCTCACTTGATCTTCAAACCGCCATAACTTTTGATCTAGAGCTCCGATCGCCGCACCGTTTGTGGCCACGCATTCGTCGCGGAGAGCTCTACAAAACCCATACAATCAATCTTGAGGTAAGCCACGTTTTTCTCTTCGAATTTCCAGCCTTGATTTCGAGTTTCATGAGCAAAAATGTTGAGATTTTGGGTTCTTTGATGTTATAGGACCCAACTCTCTTGAAGGAGAAGGTTAATCTTGTCTCCTTGGACCTTGGGTGTGGTAAGATTCTCAACCCTAGTGTAATTTATTGTTCTATGATGTTTGGATATTGAGATGTTGTGTATGGGTATGATGATTGTGGCTTAGGTTGTGTATATGTGAATATTGGGGCTTAATTAAGACCTTGGAAAGCTTGAAAAGGGATTTTTGGTGGTAAAAATCTGTTCTTGGAGGTGTTAAGACCTAGAAGACTTGTGGACAAGTGGTTTGGAAGTGCTCCAGTTGAGCTTGGGAAATCGGCTAAAGTATGGTCTCGGTTTCTCGTATCTAATATGTAATGTGGTAGGAAATACTTAGGCTAGAGGCCCTAAGATAGGCATTGAATTGATGTTGTTGTTGAATGGTTGAGATATATGATGTGATCATATATGTGATTATAAATATTGATGCCTTGATTGTGTGATATATGAGAAACTGCATGTTGTGATATATGCTTGATGAATGATTGAGGTTGAATTGAAGGGTGGTACCATGTTAATGGTGAGTATGATGATGATTATGTATAATGATGTTTGATTTGGAAATGGTATTATCGGAAATTAGGATGAGGAAGGATGTGTGATATGATATTGTGTTTGCCCTGTAGCCATTTGATTGAGAAGTGTTAAAATGGTTGGACGGTGGTTTTGGAAATTTTGGTAAAATGTCAATGTGTGAGTTGAGGATGGCTTGATGTTGATTTTGGTACATTTTGATTGATTTCGAAAAAGGAGAAATTTGCATGTTTTGGTTGATTTTGAAAAAAGTTGAAAATGGTTTGTTTTGAAAATGGCACCTTGTGGTTTTGTATGAAAACATGGTTTTCGGGCATGTTTTGATGGGACATAACTTGGACTACGGATCCCCGTTTTGTACCAAACTTGTTTAGAAATGAAATTGGATCCGGGATGTCCACGCCGTTGGAAGAACGGGTGGAAAACGATTTAAAATGAGAAAGTTATGTCCGTCGGAAGATTGGGGGTTGAATCTGTGAATTCTGCAGCTTTTAACTTAGAAAATTTTTAGCAGAATGACCCTCCGCGCGTAGGCACACTTGGCGCGTACGCGCCGTTCTTCAAGAAAGCACCATCCATGCGTGCGCGTGGTGTGCACGGGCGCGTCGATGCGTTGCACCAAATGCCCAGCTATTTTCCCGAGAGTTGTGCCAGTTTTGTGCCTGGGGCGCAAGAGCACCCATGCGTACGCGTGGATAACGCTTGCGCGTCGTTTGGCTATTTTTCAATCCGCGCGTCCGCGCGTATGATGCCTGCGCGTCGATGAGTTTTGTGGCCATCCACGCGTGCGCGTACGCGTGGCCTTGTTTTCATCCCAAAGTTGATTTTTGAGTTTTAAAGGCAAAATTTCATACTTCTAAGCCTCCGATCTCACCACTTATGTCTTAAATCATTATGATATGCCTAGCAATGAGACAAGGAGCTAGTGAATGTGGTAACTTGTGAGTGAAGCAAGGGAAAAATGAATGATCAATGAGGATCAAAGATGATTATGTGAGATGCGGAGGATGGCGATGGAAGTGCTTGTTATGCCATGGGCCGAAGGGCCGTAATTGTTAATGAATTGGCTGGTTATGGATTTAACCATGAGCCGGATGGCTGGATCATTGCCGTGTTACGGCGGAGCCATGATTATGGCTAAGTATAAATGCATATATGCTGTTGAATGAATTGTGAATGTTTGCACTTCCACTATCGGAGATGAGGGTTTCCCTGGGAGGAAGCAGTGGCTAGCCACCACGTGCTCCAGGTTGAGACTCGAAGCTCTTTTGACCCTATGTCGTCAGGGTGGCCGGGCACTGTGAAAGCCCCGGATGAGCTCACCCCCATAAATATTCACCAGTGAGGGTGATGGATATGGATCATGATTACGATCACGATTTGTTGAGTATAACTCGAGTTGGGGAGACACGACAGAGGGACAGTCCAATGGTTAGCTACCAGGACTTGTCGGGTTGGCTCTATAACCGACAGATGATATCATCAGCCACTAGGGACAGGCATTCATCATTTGCATACTATATGAATAGTTTGAGATTGCCTATTTGACTGCATATTACTTGCTAATTGTCTAAATGCCTTATCTGTTCCTATTTGTATATCTCTTGTTTGATTTAGCTGTGTTTGCTACATTATACTCCTGCTGGTGGTTGGGAGGTCTGAAGGAATTGGAAAGGGAAGTATTAGTTAGACTGAAGGATCTTTAGTCAGTTGCCACTTGTGGTTTAGCTTGTTTATAAGCTTTGATATTATCTGGAGGAAGTCCTAGGATTGCCTTCGGCTTTCCTCTATTATTACATGTTATATATGGGGAACTGTTACCATGTTGGGGACCTCTGGTTCTCACCCATGCGGATTTTATGGTTTTTAGATGTAGGACACGAGGCTCCTCGTTGAGGCATGCTGGAGACTTCTGGATTAGCGAAGATCCTTGTTCTCAGGACTCTGTTTTGATTTTATGATTTCTCTTAGATACTTTTATCTCCATTGAATAATACAAACTATGATGACTCCTCTTAGAGGGGATTTTGGAGACTAGGTTCTCTATTTTTGTGTCCCTTTGAGTTTCCTTTGGGGTTTCCTTATTTTATGATATGTATATATTGCTATTCTCGGACTGGTTATCTTCGCATCCGGATTTGAGTTTTGATATTCCCATTTTTGACACTCTTTTGTATATATATAATCTAGCGTTAGCTTATCCCTGTTCGTTACGTTATTGATCGGAGTGTTGCGCTTTCGAGTTACGGTTTTTGTTTACCCCTTTTCTACAAAGGCTCCTAGTTATAATCAATCATTCATACTACTATACGTACTAAATTTTAATTATAGAGGTCGTAATACCTTGCCATCTCGGAATTATGACTTAAGCATAAGACCATATATGGTAGGGTGTTACATTATGTTATCAGAGCAGTTCGTTCCCGTAGAGCCTGAGGGACGGACTGACTATGCTTCTATGCATTTTCTGTATGTGTGTTATGTGCTGTTAGTATATCTACTTGATATAGTTGGCATAAATGTTCATGAGCATGTATTTAGGACTTTGAAGCACTAAAATTCCGATATTGAGACTGATCAACTTAATATCGATTGTTTGGTGTGTATAGGAACCAGATGGCACCTCGCGGACACGATAGAGGCCGTGGGAGAGGTCATACGAACGCTCGTGCGCCAGAGATTAACCCTAATGACCCGGTAAACTTTATGACTACGTTGGAGAACATGGCTGCTGCTATGCAAGCCACTGCTGAGGCTCTTGGTCAATAGATGAACAACCATGGTAATGACGGAGGTGGAGTTCAGGGCCCGATGACACTGGCAAACTTTTTGAAGGTTAATCCACCTAAGTTCAAGGGAACCACTAGCCCGACTGAGGCCGATACATGGTTTCAGGCCATGGAACGAGCACTGCAAGCGCAGGTGGTACCTGAAGGGCAGCTTGTGGAGTTTGCTACCTATTTGCTCACTGGGGAAGCGTCGCATTGGTGGCAAGGAATTCGACGCCTCCTACAGCAGGGTGATGATTATATCACCTGGGATGTCTTCCAAGAGGAGTTCTATAAGAAGTACTTTCCGACTTCTGCTAGGACGGCCAAGGAGCTTGAATTATTGCAGCTGAAGCAGGGTACTATGTCCGTATCTGAGTATACTGACAAGTTTGAGGGGCTGTTCAGATTTTCTTGTATGTGTCAAGGGACTCCGGTGGAATATGAGGAATGGAAGTGCGTTAAGTATGAAGGAGGACTCCGGAGTGATATTTTCAGCTCAGTGGGACCAATGGAGATCAGAACTTTCTCCGAGTTGGTGAACAAGTGTAGAGTTGTTGAAGAGTGCGTGAAGAAGGTGGCTGCTGAGAGAGGGAGTCACAAAGGATCATTCCCACAGAACCGAAGGAAGAGCTTTGCACCTAGAGGTCCACCTTTCAAGAGGGGAGGTTCTTTTAGGAGGCCCAACAACAACAACTCCCAAGGGAAAAGGTTTGGGAAGCAGCCTCAGAATGATCAAGCTTGTACTAGGTGTGGAAGTCACCATCCGGGAGCACCATGCAAGGCCGGATGGGGTTTGTGCTACAATTGTGGAAAGGCGGGGCATAAAGCCGCAAATTGTCCGGAGAAGCAGAAACAAGGTGCTGGGAAAGCACAACAGACTGGTCGGGTGTTCACCACTTCAGCTATAGGTGCTGAGGGATCTGAGGCACTTATCCGAGGTAACTGTGAAATAGCTGGTCAAACTTTAAATGCTTTATTTGATTCGGGAGCATCGCATTCATTCATTACATTTGAGAAAGCCCATGAGTTAGGATTGAAGATCGTAACCTTAGGTTATGACCTAAAAGTGTATAATGCTACCCATGAGGCCATGGTAACTAGGCTAGGATGTCCGAAAGTTTCGTTTAGGTTCAAGCAGCGTGATTTTGTCCATAACTTAATCTGCTTACCGATGATCGGTCTTGATCTTATCTTGGGATTGGACTGGTTATCTGAGAACCATGTCCTGCTTGATTGTTCTACAAAGTCGGTGTACTTTATGCCGGAAGATACAGGAGGACCGGTCGTGGTGAATAATTATTACTTGAATTCGATGATGGTGAACTGTTCCGGAATCAAATGTCAGGGTATCCTATTGTTAACCGCGGGTTTTTCGGGTGATGATCAAAGGTTGGAAAAGATTCCGGTGGTGTGTGAGTTTTCGAAAGTGTTTCCCGATGACATTGATGAATTTCCACCTAACCGAGAGGTCGAGTTTGCTATTGAATTGGTGCCTGGGGCGGGACCAATCTCTAGTGCTCCTTACAGAATGTCACCGTTAGAGATGGCCGAGCTAAAGTCTCAGTTAGAGGATTTGTTGGGTAAGAACTTTATCCGACCAAGTGTTTCCCCGTGGGGTGCTCCAGTGTTACTGGTAAAGAAGAAAGATGGGAGTATGCGGCTCTATGTGGATTACAGGTAGCTGAACAAGGTCAGGATAAAGAATAAGTACCCATTGCCGAGAATTGATGATCTCATGGATCAGTTACAAGGAGCTGGGGTTTTCTCCAAGATCGATTTGCGATCCGGTTATCACCAGATAAGGGTGAGAGGTGAGGATATCCCTAAGACCACTTTCAGGACTCGTTATGGTCATTACGAGTACACTGTAATGTCTTTTGGGTTGACGAACGCTCCTGCAGTATTCATGGATTATATGAACAGAGTGTTCCGTCCGTTTCTGGATAAATTTGTTGTTGTCTTCATTGATGACATACTAATTTATTCCAAGACTGAAGAAGAGCATGCGGAACACTTGAGGATCGTATTGCAGATCCTAAAGGAGAAGAAACTTTATGCGAAACTGTCTAATTGTGAGTTTTGGAAGAGTGAGGTAAAGTTTTTGGGTCACGTGGTGAGTAAGAAAGGGATAGCTGTAGATCCAGCTAAGGTGGAGGCTGTGATAGATTGGAAGCAACCAACCACAGTAACTGAGATAAGGAGTTTTCTGGGCTTAGCTGGCTATTATCGAAGGTTCATCAAAGGCTTTTCACAATTAGCCTTGCCGTTGACAAAGTTAACCCGCAAAGACACTCCGTTTGTTTGGACTCCTGAGTGCGAGGAGAGCTTTCAGGAATTGAAGAAAAAGTTGACCACTGCACCTGTGTTAGTGTTACCTGAGCCGAACGAGCCTTTTGAGGTGTACTGTGATGCCTCATTAAAGGGTGTAGGGTGCGTGCTGATGCAGCATCATAATGTGATGGCGTATGCCTCACGACAGTTGAGACCTCATGAAGTTAGTTACCCTACGCACGATTTGGAACTCGTTGTGGTCGTGTTTGCCTTGAAGGTGTGGAGGCATTATCTCTATGGGGTTAAGTTCCAAGTCTTCTCCGATCACAAGAGCTTGAAATATCTCTTTGATCAGAAAAAGCTTAATATGAGGCAGAGAAGGTGGATGGAATTATTGAAGGACTACGACTTTGAGTGGAATTACCATCCGGGAAAGGCGAATGTAGTGGCGGATGCGTTAAGTCAGAAGTCGTTATATGCAGCTTGGATGATGCTTCAAGAGGAGAAGTTTCTCAAGGGATTCGAGAGTCTACAAATTGGTGCTCAAGAAGTATCTGGAACTTTGTGTTTGAGCCGATTAGAAATCTCGAGTAACTTTAAGTCCGAACTCCTAGAGGCTCATGAAAATGATGAAGCGTTATGGAAGGTGTTACCGGCTATCGAGCAAGGAAAACAGTGAAGAGTGTCAGAAGAAAAAGATGGGTTATGGAGATTCAAGGGTAGAATCATTGTGCCGGATGTTGGCACTTTGAGGCAAGATATCTTAAAGGAGGCACACAAAAGCGGATTCTCCATTCACCCGGGAAGTACTAAAATGTACCATGATTTAAAGGCGATATTTTGGTGGCCAGGCATGAAGAATGATGTGGCAGAATATGTTTCAAAGTGCTTAACTTGTCAAAAGGTGAAGATTGAACATCAAAGACCTTCCGGGATATTGCAACCTTTAGAGGTTCCGCAATAGAAGTGGGAAAGTATTGCAATGGACTTTGTGTCAGGATTGCCAAGGACTAGAACTGGTTTTGATGCTATCTGGGTGATTGTGGACCGACTGACAAAATCAGCTCACTTTTTCCCCATTCGGATGACTTACACCCTTGAGGAACTAGCACGGTTTTACATAAAGGAGATTGTGAGACTTCATGGCGTACCGGCTACTATAATCTCTGATAGAGATCATCGCTTCACTTCGAGGTTTTGGGTTGCATTTCAGAAACCTTTCAGAACCCGACTAAGCTTGAGTACGGCTTACCATCCTCAAACAGATGGTCAATCCGAGAGGACGATCCAAACACTAGAGGATATGTTGAGAGCTTGTGTTCTGGACCAGCCGGCGAGTTGGGATCGATATATGCCGTTAGTGGAGTTTGTATACAATAATAGTTACCATGCGAGTATCGGAATGGCTCCGTATGAGGCTTTGTATGGGAGAAAATGCTATGTTGGTATGAAGCTGGAGAGAAAGGCTTGTTGGGGCCGGAGATGATAGCTGAGACCACTGAACAAGTCAAGAAAATCTGAGATAGGATGCTTACAGCGTAGAGTCGCCAGAAGAGTTACGCCGATTAGAGGCGGAAGCCCTTGGAATTTGAGGAAGGAGATCATGTTTTCCTTAAGGTTACTCCAACCACGGGAGTAGGTAGGGCGATTAAAGCAAAGAAGTTGAATCCTCGGTACATCGGTCCATTTCAGATCCTGGAAAGGGTTGGACCGGTGGCATATCGGATGGCTCTACCACCTCATCTTTCGAACCTGCACGACGTGTTTCACGTGTCGCAGCTTCGGAAGTACACTCCTGATGCTAGCCATGTGTTAGAACCTGAATCGGTTCAGTTAAGGGAAGATTTGACGCTTCCAGTGGCGCCAGTCAAAATTGATGATACTAGTATCAAACAGTTGCGTGGAAAAGAGGTTTCATTAGTCAAAGTGGTATGGAGTCGAGGCGGTGTTGAGGAACACACTTGAGAACTTGAGTCGGAGATGCGATCGGATTATCCGTACTTATTCTCAGGTAATTGAATTTGAATTTTGTGGGCAAAATTCCCAATTAGGTGGGTAGAATGTAAAACTCGGTTAATTAACGACTAATTAACCCATAAATGAGAATTTATTCTAGAAAGCTAAAAATGTGATTTTTATGGCTAAAGATGATAGAGGAGATTGAGACGAGAGTTTTGGTACCAATTTTATAGAAATCGGACCAAGATTGGACCGAACGGGCCAAACTGGGCCAACCGGACCCAAAGTGGGCCCTTGGTCCAACTAAACTAAGCCAAAACCCTAGTTTTCAGCACTCTCTCTCCTCATTTGTTACACACACACACGCTGAAATGGAGTAAGGGAGGGGAAGAACACTTTCTCAAACTTCTATCTCTCACTTGATCTTCAAACCACCATAACTTTTGATCTAGAGCTCCGATCGCCGCACCGTTTGTGGCCACGCGTTCATCGTGGAGAGCTCTACAAAACCCATACAATCAATCTTGAGGTAAGCCACGTTTTTCTCTTCGAATTTCCAGCCTTGATTTCGAGTTTCATGAGCAAAAATATTGAGATTTTGGGCTCTTTGATGTTATAGGACCCAACTCTCTTGAAGGAGAAGGTTAATCTTGTCTCCTTGGACCTTGGGTGTGGTAAGATTCTCAAATCTAGTGTAATTTGTTGTTCTATGATGTTTGGGTATTGAGATGTTGTGTATGGGTATGATGATTGTGGCTTAGGTTGTGTATATATGAATATTGGGGCTTGATTGAGACCTTGGAAAGCTTGAAAAGGGATTTTTGGTGGTAAAAATCTGTTCTTGGAGGTGTTGAGACCTAGAGGACTTGTGGACAAGTGGTTTGGAAGTGCTCCGGTTGAGCTTGGAAAATCGGCTAAGGTATGGTCTCGGTTTCTCGTATCTAATATGTAATGTGAAATACTTAGGCTAGAGGCCCTAAGATAGGCATTGAATTGATGATGTTGTTGAATGGTTGAGATATATGATGTGATCATATATGTGATTATGAATATTGATGCCTTGATTGTGTGATATATGAGAAACTGCATGTTGTGATATATGCTTGATGAATGATTGAGGTTGAATTGGTGGGTGGTACCATGTTGATGGTGAGTATGATGATGATTATGTATAATGATGTTTGATTTGGAAATGGTATTATCGGAAATTGGGATGTGGAAGGATGTGAGATATGATATTGTGTTTGCCCTGTAGCCATTTGATTGAGAAGTGTTAAAATGGTTGGACGGTGGTTTTGGGAATTTTGGTAAAGTGTCAATGTGTGAGTTGAGGATGGCTTGATGTTGATTTTGGTACATTTTGATTGATTTTGAAAAAGGCGAAATTGGCATGTTTTGGTTGATTTTGAAAAGAGTTGAAAATGGTTTGTTTTGAAAATGGCACCTTGTGGTTTTGTATGAAAACATAGTTTTCGGGCATGTTTTGATGGGACATAACTTGGACTACGGATCCCCGTTTTGTACCAAACTTGTTTAGAAATGAAACTGGATCCGGGATGTCGACACCGCTGGAAGAACGGGCAGAAAACGATTTAAAATGAGAAATTTATGTCCGTCGGAAGATTGGGGGTTGAATCTGTGAGTTCTGCAGCTTTTAACTTAGAAACTTTTTAGCAGAATGACCCTCCGCGCGTAGGCGCACTTGGCGCGTACGCGCCGTTCTTCAAGAAAGCACCATCCACGCGTGCGCGTGGTGTGCGCAAGCGCGTCGATGCGCTGCACCAAATGCCCAACTATTTTCCCGAGAGTTGTGCCAGTTTTGTGCCTGGGGCGCAAGAGCACCCACGCATACGCGTGGCTGACGCTTGCGCGTCGTTTGGCTATTTTTCAATCCGCGCGTCCGCGCGTATGACGCTTGCGCGTCGATGAGTTTTGTGGCCATCCACGCGTGCGCGTGAAGTGCGCGTACGCGTGGCCCTGTTTTCATCCCAAAGTTGATTTTTGAGTTTTAAAGGCCAAATTTTATACTTCTAAGCCTCCGATCTCACCACTTATGTCTTAAATCATTATGATATGCCTAGCAATGAGACAAGGAGCTAGTGAATGTTGTAACTTGCGAGTGAAGCAAGGGAAAAATGAATGATCAATGAGGATCAAAGATGATTATGTGAGATGCGGAGGATGGCGGTGGAAGTGCTTGTTATGCCATGGGCTGAAGGGTGATGAGCGGATAATTTATACGCTTTTTGGCATTGTTTTTTAGTATGTTTTTAGTAGGATCTAGTTACTTTTAGGGATTTTTTCATTAGTTTTTATGTTAAATTCACATTTCTGGACTTTACTATGAGTTTGTGTGTTTTTCTGTGATTTCAGGTATTTTCTGGCTGAAATTGAGGGACTTGAGCAGAAATCAGATTCAGAGGTTGAAGAAGGACTGCTAATGCTATTGGATTCTGACCTCCCTGCACTCAAAATGGATTTTCTGGAGCTACAAAACTTGAAATGGCGCGCTTCCAATTGCGTTGGAAAGTAGATATCCAGGGCTTTCCAGAAATATATAATAGTCCATACTTTGGCCAAGAATAGACGACGTAAACTGGCGTTCAACGCCAGCTTTCTGCCCAAATCCTTCTCGGAATACCACAGACAAGGTTTAGACTTTCCGGATTCTCTTGAACGCCGCCATCATTCTAGCTTACACCACGAAGATTCTAGTTAGGAGATCTAAGAGATACTCATTCAGTCGAAGGTAGAACGGAAGTGGTTGTCAGGCACGCGTTCATAGGGAATGATGATGATTGTCACATTCATCACATTCAGATTGAAGTACGAATAAATATCTTGGAAGCGAAACAAGATGAATTGAATAGAAAACAGTAGTACTTTGCATTAATCTTTGAGGAACAGCAGAGCTCCACACCTTAATCTATGGAGTGTTGAAACTCTACTGTTAAAAATACATAAGTGAAAGTCCAGGCATGGCCGAGAGGCCAGCCCTCAAACGTGATCTAAGATAGCATACAACTGATCAAAGATCAAAAGCTGATCAAAGATACCTAATACAATAGTAAAAGGTCCTATTTATAATAAACTAGCTACTAGGGTTTACAGAAGTAAGTAATTGATGCATAAATCCACTTCCGGGGCCCACTTGGTGTGTGCTTGGGCTGAGCTTGAGTGTTGCACGTGTAGAGGTCCTTCTTGGAGTTGAACGCCAGCTTTTGTGCCATTTTGGGCGTTTAACACAAGGGAGGTAATTTTGTTTCCAATTCGATTTTTTTCAATTTTTCATGTTTCAATTCATAATTTTTTGCATCAAACATATTTTAAATGTTCATCTTTCCATTTCTACTTTCAAAAATTAATAATCTTTCCAATTCTTTTTAATTATTTCTCAATTCTTTTCAATTCCTTCCAAAACATTTTCAAAACTTACATTTCTTTTCAAATTCTTTTCAACTCTTTTTAAATTTTTCTTGCATAAAGTAATAAGTTTTCAAAATTAATTGCATCATTCTTCTTCTACTTCCTTCTATCTTATTTTTCTCGAGGACGAGCAAAGCTTTTAAGTTTGGTGTGGAAAAAGCTTTGCTTTTGCTTTCCATAATCACTAATGGCACCTAAGGCCGGAGAAACCTCTAGGAAGAGGAAAGGGAAGGCAGTTGCTTCCAACTCCGAGTCATGGGAGATGAAGAAATTTATCTCAAAAGCCCATCACTAGAAAGAGGATGGAGCAAACAAGAGAGCCCACTCATGGACCTCAACAAAGGCAAGGAAGAGTGACGAACGGATTTTCTGCTAGTAAAGAATTTTATAAAAATAATCACATTGTAGGTATAGCTTCTAAACCAACAAAGAATCCTTTCGTACAAAAGTTTGGTTGTCACAATTAACAAAACCCAATAAAATTTATAACCGAAGTATTTAAACCTCGGGTCGTCTTCTCAAGGAATTGTAGGGAAGTATGATTTACTATTGGTTATGGAAAAGGTATAATTTTGGGTTTTTGAAATAAGGAACAAGTAATTTAAATGACAAGAAAAATAAATTAATAATTAAGAAAATTCTTGGCAAGGTATGAGAACTGGAAATCCCATCCTAGTTATCCTTATCAGGTGTGATGAGAATTGTTTATTACTCCCACTTAGTTAACCCTTACTAAATAAAGGAAAGTCAAGTGGACTAATCAACTTGATTCCTCAAGTCCTAGTCAACTCCTATGGAAAGACTAGCTTTAGAGGGATCCAAATCAATCAGCAAATTCCAATTTTCAATCAACAGCTGAGTTTGATAACTCAAGTGTCACCAATTACTCAACCAAAGCAAAGGGGGAAAAATTTAAATTATTTATATCATAAACAGAAGAAAGCAATCATAAATCTAAAATACCTCAAATTACATTAAATAGAAATTAAAATCTAACATGAAGAGTTCATAAGCCAATTTGGCAACATAAGTAATTAACAAGTGAAAGCACTAGAATAAATAAAAGTAGAGGAGAAACTAAATTAAAAGAACATTAAACCTGGAATTGAGAAAAAGCAATCCTAAAACTAAGAGAAATCCTAATCCTAAAACCTAAGAGAGAGGAGAGAGCCCCTCTCTCTCTAAAACTATATTTAAAACATAAAATTGTGAATAATGAATGTTGTTTTAATGAATGGATTGATTTTCCCACTTTATAGACTCTAATCTGTGTTTTTTAGGCTGAAAACTGGGTCATAAACATCCCAGAAATCGTCCCAGTGATTTCTGATACGTGCAGCACGCGACAAAGTCACGCGTGAGCATCGTCCACGCGTGGGCGTGGATTGGATTTTTGCTAGGTCATGCGTGTGCGTGATCTACGCGTGCGCATCATCTATCTTCGAAACAGATATGACAAATTATATATGGTTGCGAAGCCCCGGATGTTAGCTTTCCAAAGCAACTGGAACCACCTCATTTGGACCTCTGTAGCTCAAGTTATGATCGATTTAGTACTTAGAGGTCAGGCTGGACAGCTTTAGCAGTTCCTTCAGTTTCTTGTATTCCTTCCACTTTTACATGCTTCCTTTCCATCCTCTAAGCCATTCCTGCCCTATAAACCCTGAAAACATTTAACACACATATCAAGGCATCGAATGGTAATAAGAGGGGATTAAACATAATAAATTTAAGACCAAAGAAACATGTTTTCAATCATAGCACAAAATCAGGAAGAAAATTGTAAAACCATGCATTTTGTATGAATAAGTGTATGAAAGATTGATAAGATCCACTCAATTGAGCACAAGATAAACCCTAAAAATGGGGTTTATCAACCTCTCCAGACTTAAACATTAGCATGTCCTCATGCTAAGCTCAAGAGAAGCTATAAAGAAGTGAAGTGGAATGGTAGAATGTATGAAATGCAACCTATCTATATGAATGCAACTACATGCAGAATGCTTTTTATTACTTGGTTAAAAGTAAACAAATCTTTTAAGAATAAATACGAACTGGTTTCACTAATTCAAATTATAAAAATGAAGTACAAATAGACTTGCAAGAAGAAGATAGCTCATGAAAGCCAGGAACAAAGAATCGAGCATCGAACCCTCACTGCAAGTGTATACACTCTAATCACTCATGTGTTTAAGGTTCGATTCTCTCAATTCTCTACTAACCTTGCTTTCTAAGGCTTACTCTTCTTCTACCAATCAATAGAAATTTGATGCACAAATACACATATCAAGAGGTCTTTTAAGGGTTGTAATGGGGTTTGGGTCAAGGTAGGATTGTATTTGGTCAAGTGGATTAAAATTTGAATCCTTAATTAACCTAAACTTCTCACCTAGCTTAGGACAATCCATGTAATCATAATATAAATCCTAACTACCCATTAACCATGTTTTCCACATATTCATGCATCCTAATTCGAGTACAGTACATATGCATTGCTTTCACCATTTACTTTGGGGCATTTTGTCCCCTTTTTATTGTTTGCTCTTTTTCTTTTCTTCTTTTTTCCTTTATTTATTTATTTTTTTCTTTTATATATATATTTTTTTTCTTTTTATTTTTTTTTCTCAATGCATATGATTAAATTATTGGATGCATGAATCATGTCCTAAACATTTCTTTCACATTTTCATAAAGATATATAACACCCAGTTCTTAAACCAAATGTTTTCAAACCCAACTTCCCCATACTTAAATCATGAACACTCTCACTAGTCTAAGCTAACTAAGGATTCAAATTAAGGACATTATTGTTTTACGCTTAGAGTTAGTGATGAGCTAAAGTAAAAAACAAAGGGGTAAAATAGGCTCAACATTGGTTTGCAAAGGATAATGAAAGGGTAAGGCTATATGGGTATGTAAGCTTAGTGAAACAAAGGCCTCAATCATATAAGTGCATGCATACATCAAACCATGGAAATATAGAATTAAGCAAGACAAAGATCATAATTTTAGAGAGAACAACACACACCAAAAATAAAATATTGGTTGATAAAATGCAACCAATCAAATAGGCTCAAAATCTCACAGGTTTTGTGTGTTTGAGCTCTAAACCATGTTCCAATATAAAAGTTCTTCAAGCAAGTTTAATAAAAAGTTTTAATTTAAATTAGTGAAATACTCTAAAAAGTTTCTTGAAAAAGAAAATATTACTTAAACCAAGTAGTGGTAAAATATGCACAAAATCAAACAATCATGCAATCAAACATGCAAATGCAACAATGGACTAACAAAGAAAATAAAACATTGGTGTTGAGACAGGAAGTACTAACCCGCAGAAGCCGGTATCGACCTCCCCACACTTAAAGATTGCACCGTCCTCGATGCATGCTGAGATGTGCTAGTGGACGGGTTGTTCCAACTGATGCTTTTCTCCAAAGATTGTGCAGATGGAACTTGTTTGTTGCCCATGTAAAGGTTTTCCGTTTTCCTTCCTCGGTGGCCATCCTGAAAGAAGAGGAAAAAGAAGAAAAGTAACCCAGGAATAAAGAGAAGAAAATAAATAAAGTATGGGTGGGTTAATGCCAAATAATGGGGGTCTCAATTACATGGTAGCTATAACATGCAAGTGAGAAAATAATAGAAGCACATGGCATACCAGTGGTGCAAAATTCGCAACAAAGGGGAGGAGTGTGGGTAATGAAAGACAGTATAAGTTCATATCAATGCAAGAGGAGTACAAGTATCATAAAAGATTAGCATTGATTTAAATAATACTGCCCAATCAGAATAAAACAAGTCATGAAGTACCAGGATAATTCAAGAGAAGATGCAACAGTTAAATAAGAAAATTTAACACCAACGGAAAAATAATAAATTTAGAAAAGAAAAAAAAATATGCACAAAATTAAATTGCAATGAATGAAAGTATGCAGATAAATTAAGTAAAATAGAATGAAAGAAAAGAAGGATGAGAAGTTAAAAAGATGAAGAAAAAGAAAGTAAGAAAGGAGGAGGAAAGAAGTGGAAAAGAGAGAAGAAAGGAGAAGGAAATTAAAATGGGACGCGACGCGCGCACGGGTATCACGCTCACGCGTGAAAACAGAAATAGTCATGCGACGCGTAAGCGTCTCCCACGCGTACGCGTGGATGGTCTGGAAGCAAAAGGACGCGCACGCATCAGGGATGCGTACGCGTGGGTCATTTTGTGCCTATAGCACCATTCCAGCACGAGGGCAGCACAACTCTCGGGTTAGCACCTATTTACGCCGATTTCCCTATCCGCGCGTGCGCGTGCTTGACGCGTACGCGTGGATTTCCTTTGTGGCAGATGACGCGCACGCGTCATAGACGCGTACACGTGGGTTGAATTATGCGCAGAGTACACCAGCCACACGATTCCATCACAACTTTCTATTCGTTGGATGGGATAGCAAAAAGTGCTATCGACGCCCACGCGTGGCCTGCGCGCACGCGTGGTTTGCCCTCCTTTTTTTTTTGAAAAAAATGCAAAATGCAGAATGCAGATGCTGATGCAGACATTATGAATGAACACTAAGAAAAAAGAATAAAATAAAACTAAGAATAAAACAAAACAAAATAAAACTAAGAATAATAATATAATAAAATAAAACTAAGGATAAAAATAGAAGATAATACCTTGGTGGGTTGTCTCCTACCTAGCACTTTTAGTTAAAGTCCTTAAGTTGGACATTTGGTGAGCTCCTTGTTATGGTGGCATGTGCTTGAACTCATCCAGGAATCCCCACCAATGTTTGCAATTCCAATATCCTCCGGGATCCTACACTAGTTGCCAGAATGAATTCTGGGGTCCCAAACCTTCCTTTTGCACCCGTCTTCTTGTTGATCATCATTTTTTCACTTGGGTGGTGAACAGTCAGAATTCTCACGGAGTCATCCAAACAATTTTCTAGACCCATTCAATTGAGAATTATACCAACCTTTATACTTCAATTTGGAGCATGCAACCATATTGAACCTTGCATGACAACTCTTGCCACTAACCATCTCCCTCTTACTCTTATAGCCACAAAGAGCTCTAAGTTGCCTATCCATCTCAAGCAAAGCATATTCAAGTGGGCTAATTAAGCTTAGAGATAAAAGATTTACCCACTTGAATGAAGGAATGGACGGTGATGGCTTTGGGGGAGAGGTCTCTAACAACTTTGGCAAGGTGATTTCCAGCTCCATTCCCTTGAGCTCTTCCTTGACAACTTCCACCTCCTTGCAAGCTTCTTCAATTTCAACCTCTTCCTCTTGGTTGCCTTCTTCCAATTTGATCTCTTCTTCATTGTTCACCAAGAGCATGGGAGGTTGTGCTTCTTCTTCTTTGATCTCCACGTCTAGTCTAATGGGAGAGGGTTCAGTTGTAGATAAGAATTCATCAATGATTGAATCCATCTCTTGATCATCCCCTTCAAAGTCTTCAAACATGATATGTCTTGGAGGTTGTACACCCTCCTCAACAACAAATTCAAACTCCTTAGAAGGGGGCTCTATGACTGGGCTTTCCTATGGACGTTCCGCATCTCCTAAGTCTTCGACCACTTCTTCCTCTTTAACGATTACGGCTTCCTCCAATTGTTCCAATACAAAGTCATGCTGCTCACTGTCCACTGGAGTTTCTAGTGTCTCCTTCATGCTGGGGGCTAATCGATTTATCGCTTGCTCCAATTAATTAAGAGTTGCATGGAATTGATCTACTGTTTCCTTGAGGTGAGCCTTTGATTTTTGGGTCGATGGATATGGACATGGTGCATATGAAAGTGGTGATTCTTGGGGGTAATTAGATTGGAATTGGGGTGGGTAAGGGTTAGGGTCATATGAAGGTGAATGGTTGTAGGTGGCTTGTGAGTATGGTGGTTCGAAGCTATGTTGAGGAGGTGGTTCATTGGCATATGATGGGGCTTGTTAGTAACTACAAGGGGGTCCTCCATATCTATCATCTTGGTACGCACCTCGGAATGGCTCTTGACCATAGTAATTTGGTGGAGGTGGTTTGTCATGAAAGGGTCCACCATAACTATTGTCTTGGCATGCATTGTAGGATGGTCATTGTCCATGGTATCTTGGAAGGTGTTGTTGCCGAAAGGGTTGATCAGATCCTCGTGGCTCCTTCCATCTGTGATTGTTTCGACCGTGACGCATGCTCCTATTATAGCTTCCATTCCTTTCAACAACATTCGAACCAAACTCAAAGCGACGGGGGTGAGAACTCATAGTAGATAATAAAAATTAAAAACAAAAATAAATAAAAACAAATAAACAAGCAAAATAAAATATTTACAATAACCAATAATAAGGCACACGTTTGCAATTCCCCGGCAACGGCGCCATTTTGACGAACGGATTTTCTGCTAGTAAAGAATTTTATAAAAATAATCACGTTGTAGGTATAGCTTCTAAACCAACAAAGAATCCTTTCGTACAAAAGTTTGGTTGTCACAATTAACAAAACCCAATAAAATTTATAACCGAAGTATTTAAACCTCGGGTCGTCTTCTCAAGGAATTGCAGGGAAGTATGATTTATTATTGGTTATGGAAAAGGTATAATTTTGGGTTTTTGAAATAAGGAACAAGTAATTTAAATGACAAGAAAAATAAATTAATAATTAAGAAAACTCTTGGCAAGGTATGACAACTGGAAATCCCATCCTAGTTATCCTTATCAGGTGTGATGAGAATTGTTTATTGCTCCCACTTAGTTAACCCTTACTAAATAAAGGAAAGTCAAGTAGACTAAAAAACTTGATTCCTCAAGTCCTAGTCAACTCCTATGGAAAGACTAGCTTTAGAGGGATCCAAATCAATCAGCAAATTCCAATTTTCAATCAACAGCTGAGTTTGATAACTCATGTGTCACCAATTACTCAACCAAAGCAAAGGGAGAAAAATCTAAATTATTTATATTATAAACAGAAGAAAGTAATCATAAATCTGAAATACCTCAAATTGCATTAAATAGAAATTAAAATCTAACATGAAGAGTTCATAAGCCAATTTGGCAACATACGTAATTAACATGTGAAAGCACTAGAATAAATAAAAGTAGAGGAGAAACTAAATTAAAAGAACATTGAACCTGGAATTGAGAAGAAGCAATCCTAAAACTAAGAGAAATCCTAATCCTAAAACCTAAGAGAGAGGAGAGAGCCCCTCTCTCTCTCTCTAAAACTACATTTAAAACCTAAAATTGTGAATAATGAATGTTGTTTTAATGAATGGATTGATTCTCCCACTTTATATCCTCTAATCTGTGTTTTCTGGGCCGAAAACTGGGTCAAAAACAGCCCAGAAATCGCCCCCATCAATTTCCGATACGTCTAGCACGCAGCAAAGTCACGCGTGAGCGTTGTCCACGCGTGGGCGTGGATTGGATTTTTGCCAGGTCATGCGTGCGCGTGATCCACACGTGCGCGTCATCTATCTTCAGGGAAGCTATGGCAAATTATATATCATTGCGAATACCCAGATGTTAGCTTTCCAACGCAACTAGAACCGCCTCATTTGGATCTCTGTAGCTCAAGTTATGATCAATTTTGTACCAAGAGGTCAGGCTGGACAGCTTTAGCAGTTCCTTCAGTTTCTTGTATTCCTTCCACTTTTGCATGCTTCCTTTCCATCCTCTAAGCCATTCCTGCCCTATAAACCCTGAAAACACTTAACACACATATCAAGGCATCGAATGGTAATAAGAGGGGATTAAACATAATAAATTTAAGACCAAGGAAACAAGTTTTCAATCATAGCACAAAATCAAGAAGGAAATTGTAAAACCATGCATTTTGTATGAATAAATGTATGAAAGATTGATAAAATCCACTCAATTGAGCACAAGATAAACCCTAAAAATGGGATTTATCAAAGAGACATAAAGGAGCTCAAGAACTCCATTAGTTCTTCAAGAGGAAGAAGAAGCCACCATCACTAAGGTTGACCCGTTCTTTAATCTCCTTGTTTATTTTCTTTTCTGTTTTTGGTTTCTATGCCTTATGTTCTGTCTATGTTTTTTGTCTTTATTACATGATCATTAGTGTTTAGTGTCTATGTCTTAAAGCTATGAATGACTCCATGAATCTTTCACCTTTCTTAAATGAAAAATGTTTTTTGAAAAAGAAAAAGAAGTACATGAATTTCGAATTCTATCTTGAAATTAGTTTAATTATTTTGATGTGGTGGCAACACTTTTTGTTTTCTGAACGAATGCTTGAACAGTGCATATTTTTGATAGTGAAGTTTAGGAATGTTAAAATTGTTGGCTCTTGAAAGAATAATGAAAAAAGAGAAATGTTATTAATAATCTGAAAAATCATAAAATTGATTCTTGAAGCAAGAAAAAGCAGTGAAAAGCAAAAGCTTGCAGAAAAAAATGCGAAAAATAAAGAAAAAAAGAAAAAGAAAGAAAAAGAAAAAGTAAGCAGAAAAAGCCAATAACCCTTTAAACCAAAAGGCAAGGGTAAAAAGGATTCAAAGCTTTGAGCATTAATGGATAGGAGGGCCCAAAGGAATAAAATCATAGCTTAAGCGGCTAAACCAAGCTGTCCCTAACCATGTGCTTGTGGCGTGAAGGTGTGAAGTGAAAAGCTTGAGACTGAGCGGTTAAAGTCGTGGTCCAAAGCAAAAAGAGTGTGCTTAAGAGCTCTGGGAACCTCTAACTTGGGACTCTAGCAAAGCTAAGTCACAATCTGAAAAGGTTCACCCAGTTATGTGTCTGTGGCATTTATGTATCCGGTGGTAATACTGGAAAACAAAATGCTTAGGGTCACGGCCAAGACTCATAAAGTAGCTGTGTTCAAGAATCAACATACTGAACTAAGAGAATCAATAACACTATCTGAATTCTGAGTTCCTATGGATGCCAATCATTTTGAACTTCAAAGAATAAAGTGAGATGCCAAAACTGTTCAGAAGCAAAAAGCTACTAGTCCCGCTCATCTAATTAAAACTAATCTTCATTGATATTTTTGGAATTCATTGTATATTATCTTCTTTTCATCCTATTTTGTTTTTACTTGCTTAGGGACAAGTAACAATTTAAGTTTGGTGTTGTGATGAGCGAATAATTTATACCCTTTTTGGCACTGTTTTTACATAGTTTTTAGTATGTTTTAGTCACTTTTTATTATATTTTTATTAGTTTTCATGAAAAAATCACATTTCTGGACTTTATTATGAGTTTGTGTGTTTTTCTGTGATTTCAGGTATTTTCTGGCTGAAATTGAGGGACCTAAGCAAAAATCTGATGCAGAGGCTGAAAAAGGACTGCAGATGCTGTTGGATTCTAACCCTCCTGCACTCGAAATAGATTTTATGGAGCTATAGAAGCCCAATTAGCAAGCTCTCAATTGCTTTAGAAAGTAGACATCTTGGGCTTTCCAGCAATGTATAATAGTCCATACTTTTCCCGATATTTGATGGCCCAAACTGGCGTCTAAACGCCCACCAAAGACCTTTTTTCTGGAGTAAAACGACAGAACTGGCACCAGAACTGGAGTTAAACGTCCAAACTGGCACCCAATCTGGCATTTAACTCCAAGAATGGCCTATGCACATGAAAGCTTCAATGCTCAGCCCAAGCACACACCAAGTGGGCCCCGGAAGTGGATTTCTGAACTATCTGCACTTAGTTACTTATTTTCTGTAATCCCTATTAACTAGTTTAGTATAAATAGCACTTTTTACTATTATATTAGGAGATTATTCCATTTTTTACATTTGGGAGGCTGGCCATTCGGCCATGCCTAGACCTTTTTCTCTTATGTATTTTCTATGGTGGAGTTTCTACACCTCATAGATTAAGGTGCGGAGCTCTACTGTTCTTCATGAATTAATGCAAGTACTATTGTTTCTACTTCAATTCACGCTTACTTCTTCTCCAAGATATACTCTCGTACTTAATTCAATTAAGTCAGAATGAAGGGGTGACCCGTGACAATCACCCACTATCTTCGTTACTCGCTTAGCCAAGATCCACGTGCCTAACAACCACAAGCGGTCTACATGATGTTCAACGTAGTCATTGGACGACAGCCGGAGTATATTCTCTTGGGTCTCTAATCAACGGACCGAGTCTGGGAGATTAGAACCTTCGTGGTATAGGCTAGAACTAATTGGCAGCATTCCTGAGATCCGGAAAGTCTAAACCTTGTCTGTGGTATTCCGAGTAGGATCTGGGAAGGGATGACTGTGACAAGCTTCAAAATTGCGAATATTGGGCACAGTGACAGTGTGCAAAAGGATAGAGAGATCCTATTCCGATGCTAGTGAGAACCGACAGATGATTAGCTGTGCGGTAGCTGTACCTGGTATTTTTCATCCGAGACGAGAAATCCGACAGTTGATTAGCCGTGCAGAAACCGTACCTGGTATTTTTCATCCGAGAGGATCATACAACTTGCCATGGAAGGGAGCACGCATGGTTGGAAGAAGACAGCAGGAAAGCAGAGGTTCAGAAGCAACAAAGCATCTCCAAACACTTATCTGAAATTCCCACCAATGAATTACATAAGTATCTTATTTTATTTTATGTTTTATTTATCTTTTAATTATCAAAACCTCATAACCATTTGAATCTGCCTAACTAAGATTTACAAGATGACCATAGCTTGCTTCAAGCCGACAATCTCTGTGGGATCGACCCTTACTCACGTAAGGTATTACTTGGACGACCCAGTGCACTTGCTGGTTAGTTGTGCGGAGTTGTGAAAAGTGTGATCACAATTTTGTTCACCACGGGTGGTCTTCAAAAATAGCACTTTCACGCGTACACGTCACCCACGCGTGCGCGTCACCCACCCGTGCGCGTGATCCTTCAAAAATGTCATTCTCACGCGTACGCGTCACCCACGTGTACGCGTCACCGGCCAAATTTTCCCACTCCGCTATCGCAGGCGCTCTTGGTAAAAACGTAGCACTAAAGGCGCTCTTCTTGCTATAGTGCAGTGCTAAAGCGTAGCACCAAAGGCACTCTCCTGGGGAATGCATAGTGCTCTTGAATAAACGTAGCGCCAAAGGCGCTGTCCTAGACTATGGAGCGCTTTTGGGTAGAATGTAGCGCTCTCCTGATGCTGCCTGGCATTGTTATGCAAAGCACAGTGCCAAAGTTGCTCCCCTGTATCCAAAGCTCCCCTGCTTTGGTGTGCCACACCCATGGAAACTCCTTTTTCTTGCTTTTTTCATCCTTTGTTGCTCTTTTCACCTGAAATTCAAGAAAGACTCTTTTCAAAGCAGTGTCCCATAAATTCATCATATAGTTCATATAATTGCATCACTTGAATAAGATTTTACCAATTCTATGATCCTTTTAGATAAGAGAAAGAGGTAGATGATGTAAGTCATCACAACACCAAACTTAAATTTTGCTTGTCCCTAAGCAAATCAATGTGAATTGTTCTAATTGTTTAAAACTTGACCCTTAAGAGAATGTATTCACAATCAAAGATAGAGGCTAAGTATCAAATCATGTATGAACTTTGTTATTGCTTTCATATCACAATGAATTCTCAAACCTTTGAGGACCCTTTTAAGTGCTTGCTTTTAGAGCCCTTTCTATTGATTGTCACCTTGAAGTAGTAATATTTGTTATTTTTCTTTTGATTGTTCTTTTCTTTTCATTCTTCTTTTGTTTCCTTGATTGACCACGACTCCAAGTGTTTTGTCTCAAGACGACCCTTTAGGTTAAGCTTTCAATTAGCACTCCCAAACCAGTTGGTTTTAGGGTACTAGGTGTTGAAACACCCCTAAGAATCTACTTGCTCAGGTCTCTCTTCTTAACACATCTTCACCACAAGTATCTACTAGGATCTTGGCTCTTTGAGCTATTTGTTTCTTTCTTTTATCCTAGTAGTTGATGCTCAGAGCCTTGGGTCTTGCTTTCTACTTCTCGGTTCTATTGATATTCAAGGGTCATCCTTAGCATCTACTTATTATGTCCCCTAGATCTTGTTGTTTTATTATAAATTACTCACTTCCAAACTTCAATTCATGATTTTATACTTGTTTCTCATCTTCTTATTTTGAATCCAGCTCACTTGGGTCTTAGTCTCTTATTCCTATTTTGCAACAACTCATCATTAATTCTTTGTGGGAACAAACTAATTTTATTGATGCAGTGAAAACTTAACAAAAGACATTTTCTTTCTCAAAATAAAAACTGGAAATTAAAGGACTCATAGAAGGACTCTAAAACTTATAAAGAAAACAACAACTAGCATATCAAAATAAAATACTTAAGCATCAAATTAGAAAATAGATTTTAACCATGGGACTCAACAACCTTTGCTCATTATGGTGCAACTTCAATGCATAGGCCCCTTCCCCTTCTTCTTGGATGACTTATCACCATCCTTCTTTTTGGAGGCTCCTTCTTGTGCTGGGTGTCCAAATTAGTGGGTTTAATGTGGACGCATGACTGAATTGCTCATGATGGTGGCCACACCAAACTTAGTTCTTCAGCCAGCTTCTTAACCCAATTAACATCGTCACATAATGTAGCATGCAAGGTTGCACTTCCAGCAACTAAAAAATTTTTTTGAAGTTCAAATAAAAAAAACTATCAACTAAATAACTAACAACTGAAACTAAAAAACAATCAACTAAAGTGACTAAACATAAGCAACAATTAAAGCTTGAAATTGAAAGGATATGAGTGTTGGGGTTCCTCCTAACTAGCGCTTCTTTAACGTCACTAGCTTGATGATTCTTCCTCTTTAGCTGAGGTTATAGTTCACTCTTTGCTCATCTAGTGAGTCTCCCAAGTAGTGCTTAAGTCTTTGGCCATTGACAGTGAAAGTCCTATATGTTTTATCATCCATGAGCTCCACATGACCATAAGGAAAGACTTTGATGATTGTGAAGGGTCCAGACCATCTTGATTTCAACTTTCCTGGGAAAAACTTGAGCCTTGAGTTGTACAACAGCACCTTTTGACCTTCTACAAACTCTCTTCTTGCCAGCTTTTGATCATGCCATTTCTTTGTTTTCTCTTTGTAAATCTTAGCATTTTCATAAGCTTGAGTTCTGAATTCTTCTAACTCATTGAGCTGCAGCAACCTTCTTTCTCCAACAGCTTGATTATCAAAGTTCAACATCTTTAGAGCCCAAAATGCTCTATGTTCAAGCTCCAATGGTAGATGACAAGCTT